>NC_057361.1:60318444-60410944 GCF_016509475.1 Prionailurus bengalensis | reverse complement strand
TTATTGTGGTTTTTTTATGGCCTAACATATGGAATATTCTGGAAAATAACATATGGTTACCTGAGAAAACTGTATATTCTGTTCTTGGGTGATGTGCTCTCTGTATGTGTCTCAGGTCTACAGTGTTTTTCAAGTTCTATATTTTCCCATTGATCTTTTGTCTAGATGTTCTGCTCATTTAAATTAGTTTGTTGAAGTATTTATTATTGTAGAACTGTATATTTCTTTTTTCCATTCTGTCAATATTTGCTCATGTATTTTGAGGATCTGCTGTTTTGTACTTATATGTTTATAATTATTATATCTTCTTGATGAGTTGACCCTTTTCTCAATGTATAATGCCCTTTGTCTCTCGTAATAATTTCTGACTTGTAGTCCTTTCTGCCTGGTATTAGCAAAATCACCCAGCAGTTTGGTTGCTAGTTGCATGGAATATATTTTTCCACTTTTAACTTATATGTGGTTTTGGATCTAAAGTGACACACTGGTAGACAGCATATAGTTTGATCATGTTATTTGATTCATTCTCCCAATTTCCACCTTTGATTAGAAAGTGTAATACATTTATTTTTTTTTTTAGGTTTATTTATTTTGAGAAAGAAAGCACAAGTTGGGGAGGGGCAGAGAGAGAGGAAAGAGAGAATCCCAAGCTGGCTCTGCACTGTCAGTGCAGAGCCGGATGTGGGGCTTGAACCCAAGAACCATGAGATCATGACCTGAGCTGAAGTTGGATGCTTAACCGACTGAGCCACACAGGTGCCCTAAGTTTAATGCATTTATATTTAAAGCAATCACTGATAAAGAAAAACTTCTGCCATTTTGCTGCTTGTTTTCTGTATAAGCTGTAGTGTATGATTCATGTTACATATATACATTGTATATTCTATGTATACATATAATACAAATATGTATTATATGTATATTCTATGTATACATATTACATATGTATGTATACATAATACATATTCTATGTATACATAATACATATTTGTATTATATGTACACAATATATATGATATCTCTCTTTAATGATGTTTTGTCATCTTAACCTTGCTGGATGAAGAGAGACTGCCAATACCTGGGCTAGCCAATTCTTAGAGATAGCAAGGGGCCCAGCAGGAAACATGCCTTTGATATGCAATCCAGAGCCTTGCCTCCTCTTCTTGATCCATGCACTTCAGGAAGTATTATACCTCTTCTGCCTTAATCATTGCAAGACCAGGCAACTAAAGATTACTCCCATAGCTCAAAGTCCATCAAAATTCAAACTAGCCTATCCTAAACTGTTTACGCTGCCCTATCTTGACTTTCTTATGAAACTCCACTAAAGACCATAGCCTAAGCCCTCCCCTGCTCCTGTCTTCTGTCCCCAACCACCCTGATATTTTCCCATGTAGTCATGTCTGGTGTGTGATGCCTCCTGTCTCTACTACCTGTGATTATAATGAGCTTTTTTTCCCTTGAGACTTTCCTGTGTCCCCTCTTGTAGCAGAACCTGACTGACCATCTCATAAAAATTACAAAACATATAACTTTTTGTTCATGAAGAAATGAATTTTCCTGTTAGTACTTTCTTTAGTATTTAATTGAATGCAGTGTACAATTTTGATTCTCTTCTCATTGTTTTGGTAAATACTTTTTTAAGTAGGCTTCATGCCCAGCATGGAGCCCAACGTGGGGCTTGAATTCATGATCCTGACATCAAGACCTGAACTGAGATTGAGTCAGATGCTTAACCAACTGAGCCACACAGGCACCCTGTTTTGGTAAATGTTTTTAATGCATTTTCTTTGTGGTTACCATGATTATTACAATTAATTTTGTAAATTTCTAACAATAAGAATTTATTGACAACCTAGCTTCAGTAGCATACAAAAACTTTGCTCCTATACAACTCTGCCCTGCCTTTATATTGTTGCCACAAGTTCCTCTTTTTTTTTTTTTTTTTAAATTTTTTTTCAACGTTTATTTATTTTTGGGACAGAGAGAGGCAGAGCATGAACGGGGGAGGGGCAGAGAGAGAGGGAGACACAGAATCGGAAACAGGCTCCAGGCTCTGAGCCATCAGCCCAGAGCCTGACGTGGGGCTCAAACTCATGAACCTCGAGATCGTGACCTGGCTGAAGTCGGACGCTTAACCGACTGCGCCACCCAGGTGCCCCGACAAGTTCCTCTTTATACATTGCGTGCCTATTAACACAGATTTGTAATTGCTTTCATGCATTTTTATCTCATGAAGCAAATTAAAAAGAGTTGCAAATGAAAAATACTATCCTGTCTTTTATATTTACCTATGATATTACTTATATTGGAGTTCTTTTTTACTTTGCCTGGTTTCAAGTTACTACTCAAAGTCCTTCCATTTCAGCCTCAATGACTCATTTTAGTATTTTTTTGTAGGGCAGCTCTACTAGCAATGAACTCTCTCAGCTTTTATTTATCTGTAAATGTCTTAATTTCTCATTTGTTTTTAAAGGATAGTTTTGCTGGATATATTTGTTTGTTGGATATATATTTTTTTGCATTTTAAAAGTGTTATCCAACTTCTTTTTGTCCTTAATAGTTTCTAATGAGAAATTTATTAATCTTACTGAGAATACCATGTATATGAAAAGTCACTTTTCTTTTGCTGTTTTCAAGATTATCTCTTTGTCATTAGCTTTTAATAGTTTCATAATAATGTGTCAATGTGTACCTCTTTGATTTTATTCTCCTTAAAGTTCATTTAAATAAAAACTTGGAAAAAAAAGAAACTAAAAAGTTCATTGAGACTCATGATGTCTATATTCATGTATTTATCAAAATTGTAGAGTTTTCTTGTGTTTTTTCTTCAAATATTTTATTTTTTGTTCTCTTACTCCTCTATTTTGAGGAGTCTCATAATGTTTATGTTGGTAAATGTAATGATGTTTCATGGGACTTCTGGGCTCTGCTAATTTGTTTCATTCTTTTATTTTTCTGCTCTTCAGATGGGATCATTTAGATTGACCAGTATTCAAGTTTGCTGATTGTTTGTTGCTCTTCCCTGCTCAAATACCCTATCAAAACCCTCTGGTGAGTTTTTCATTTTAGTTATTGTATTTCTCAGTTTCAGAATGTCTGGTTGGTTCCTTTTAAAATCTCTATTGATATTCTCTATTCATTTATATATCATTATCCTTTCTCTCCTTTAGATATTTGCCCATGGTTCCATTAGCTCCTTTACCACATTTAAGACAATTGGTTTAAGGTTTTTGTTTAAGGGGTGCTTTACAGGCTCAGTCAGTTAAGCGTCTGACTTCAGCTCAGGCCATTGATCTTATGGTTCATGAGTTTGAGCCCCACATCAGGCTCTCTGCTGTCAGTGCAGAGCGCACTTTGGATCCTCTGTCAACCCCTATCTCTGCCCCTTTAAAAAAGACATACTTTTTTAAAGTATGTCTGATGTCTGTGCTTTATCAAGGACAGTGTCTGTTAATTTTTTCTTATTTCTTTGCAAAATTTCCATTTTTTTGTTGAAATCTAAACATTTTGAATATTACACATGGTAAATACGGAAATCAGATTTTCAGGATTTGTTTGTGTTGTTTGCAGTAGCTGTAGCTGTTTATTACTTTTCTACACTATTTTTGTAAAACCTGTATTATTTGTCATATGTGATCTTATAAGTCTGTTCCTTTAGCTTGTGTTCAGCCAGTGTTTTGAGAGAGATTTCCTTGAAGAAGAGGAGAAAAAGGAGGAGGATGAGGAGGAGAAAAAGTATAAAATCAAAGAAAAAAAGAAGAAAGAGGAGGAGGAAGAAACCTTTTCTAGTTTTGAGAAATTGGCTCTGTGTTAGAGCACTCCTTTAATACTAGGGACTAAAATAGGAACTGGATGAGGCCTGCTTATTTGTGAAGAGACACTGACAACTCTGCCTTAGCCTTCACTTTATGCTTGCATTGAGCCTAGAGATTAGTCAGAAGTGAAAGCTTAGGTTCTTCATAGGTCTTTTCTAAATATGAATCTTCCCTTGGTCATTTGCATCACTTTCTAAATTTCCCAGTATATATAGGCAATTTTGAATACCTTAATCTCCCAAATAAACAAACTCTCATCCCAGCTTTTCCTTCTAGGTTTTGTCAATCTATTGTATGCCTCAAGCATAGTCTTTTTCACCAGGCAGCTGTGGTTTGTTTACAAAGCTTTTGAGGAATGAAAATCACTTTTCTTCCCTGAGTGAGTTGTGAGTTAGGCAAAATAAACACAATTGTCTTGCATCAATTATTCTGGGATATTCCAGATAACTAAGGGCAAACACAGTTTTCTGGAAATTAGGTCTATTATGCTACTTCCAGAACCAGGGACCAGGGCATCACACTGGTAAAATGAGCTTCCATTTTCAAGACTGCCACATAGCAATACATACTAGTAGGAGACCTCAATATCTTACTTTCAATAATGGCTAGAACATACACACCAGAAAACAATAATGAAATAGCAGATTTGAGTAACAGTATAGACCAAATGGGCCTAATACATATACAAAGAATATTCCACCTAACAGCATCAAAATATACATTCTTCTCAAGCATGCACATAACATCCTCCACGAAAAATCACATCTTAGGCCACAAAACAAGTTCAACAAATTTAAGAAGACTGAAACCATACCAAAAATCCATCTGACAACAATGAAATAAAACTAGAAATCAGAATGAAAATTTAAAAATTCATAAGCCTGTGGAAAATAAACAACACATTTCCTGAACAACAAATGGCCACAGAAAAAAAGTAAAGAGAAAAGTTACAAAATATCTTCATACAAAATAAAGTGAGAACACAACATCAAAAAAGGTATGGGATTCAAAAAAGGGGGTACTAAGAGGAAACTTTAAAGTGATAAATGCCTACATTAAAAAAAAAAAAAGAAGAAATATCTCAAAAACCACCCTGACTTTACACCTCAAGGAGCTAGTAAAAGAACAGGGCACCTGGGTGGCTCAATTGGTAGTCTGACTCTTAATTTCAGCTCAATGATCTCTGTGTTGTCAGTGCAGAGCCTGCTTGGGATTCTCTCTCTCCCTCTCTCTCTGCCCCTTCCCTGCTCACACACACACTCTCTAAAGATAAGTAAGTAAACTATATATATATATATATATATATACATATACTATATATATACATATACTATATATATATATACACACACACAAATTATATATATATGAATATATATATATATATGCAAAAAAGAACAAAGGAAGCCCAAAATTAGCAAAGGAAATAATGAAGACTAGAACAATAATAAATGAAGAGGAGAATAGGAAAACAATAGAAAAAATGAAAACAACTAAGAGTTGTTATTTTGAAAATACACACAAAATTTATAAAAAATTAGCTACTCTACTTAAGAAAAAAAGAGAATATTTAAATAAACAAAATCGGAAGTAAAATATGATATATTACAAGTGTTGCCAAAGAAATAAAAAGGGTCATAAGAGACTTATGAATAATTACAAGTTCACAAATTGAATAATCTAGAAGAACTGGATAAATTCCTAAAAGAGTATAATGTACCAAGATTGAGTCATGAGAAAAAATAGAAGATCTGAATAGATAAATAATGAATAAGTAGACTGAATCAGCAATCAAAAACTTCCAACATAAAAAAAAAAGCCTCAGATTGGATGTTTTCACTGATAAATTCTACCAAATGCTTAAAAAAATGCCAATCTTTCTCAAACTCTTCCAGAAAATTGAAGAGGAAGGAACACTTTCAAATTCATGTTACAAGGCTAATGTTATCCTTATATCACAGCCAGAAAAAGACAATATCAGAAAAGAAATCTTCATGTTAATATCCCTGATGACCACATATATAAAAGTCTTCAACAAAATACTAAAAGACCAAATTCAACAGCACATTAAGTAGTCACACACTATTAGCAAGTGGGATTTATCCCTGGGATGCAAGGATCATTCAACATACACAAATCAATCAATGTGATACACCACATTAACAAATTTAAAGATAAAATCACACGATCATCTCAATAGATGCAGAAAAAGCATTTGACAAAATTTAACACCCTTTAATAATAAAAATAGTCAACAAACTAAGTATAGAAGGAATTTACTTTAACATAATGAAGTCCATATTTGATAAGCCTACAGTTAACATTACAACCAAATGATGATAAATTATAAGCCTTTCCCCTAAGATCAGGAAAAGACAAAGATTCCCACCCTTATCATTTATATTCAATATGGTACTGAAAGTCTTAGCCAAACCAATTAGGCGAGAAAAATAAATAAAAGTATCCAAATCACAAAGAAAGATGTAAAATTATTTCTGTTTGCAGATAAGACAGTTTTATTTGGAGAAAACCCTAAAGACTCCACAAAACAAAACAAAACAGAACAGAACTAATAAGTGAGTTCAGTAAATTTGCAGGATATAAATAAAAAAATAAGTTGCATTTCTATACAGTAACAATGAACTGTATGGACTGGAAATTAAGGGGGAATAATTCTATTTACAATAGCAACAAAAAGAATAAAGTTCTTTGGAATAAACTTAACCAAGAAAATGAAAGACTTATACACTGCAAACACTAATGAAAGAAATCAAAGATAAGTAAATGGAAAGATGTCACGTGTTTATGGACTGGAATACTTAATATTGGTTAAAATGTCCATACTACCCAAAGTGTTGTATAGATTTAATCCTACCCCCATCAAAACCCCAATGACATTTTTTACAGAAATGAAAATTCTAAAATTTTAATTCAATCACAAAAAAAAAAAACAGAATAGACAAAGCAATTTTGAGAAAAGACAAACCTGGAGGCATCACATTTCCTGATTTCAAAATATATTACGAAGCTACAGTAATTAAAACAGTATGGTACTGGCATAAAAAACAGACATATAGATCAATGGACTAGAATAGAAATCTCAGAAATTAACCCACACATGTATGGTCAAATGATCTTTGACAAATGTTCTAAGAATACACAACAAGGAAAGAATAAACTCTTCAACAAATTGTGTTGGGAAAACTGGATATCCATATAAAAAGGTATAAAATTAGACCCTGTTTTATACCCTACACAAAAATTAATGCAAAGTGGATTAGTAACTTCAATGTAATATCTTAAACTGTAAAAAAATTTTTTTAAAGGCATTGTGAAAACTTCATTACAGTTGGCAATTATTTCTTGGATGTGACACTTTTAAAAAAGTAAAATAAAGTTATGTCAAACTAAAAACTTCTGCATAGTAAACAATCAGAATGAAAAGGCAACATTTGGAATGGGAGACAATATTTGCAAACCATATATTTGATAATGGGTTAACATCCAAAATATATAAGAAATTCCTACAACTGAATACCAAAAATGCTAATAACCTGATTAAAACTTGACAAGATACTTGAACAAATATTTTTAAAAAGACATAAAAATAGCCAACACATTATGAAAAGGTGGGCAGCATCACTAATTATTAAGAAATTGCAACTCAAGACTACAGTGAGTTATCCCCTCACACCAGTTAAGATGGTTATTATCAAAAAAAAAAGATAACAAATGTTGGTGAGTATGTGCATAAATTAGAACATTTGTACACTGTTGGTGGGAATGTAAAATGATGCAGTTACTATGGAAAACATCATGAAGTTTATTTTAAAAAAAGAAAATTAGAACAACTATATCATCCAGCAATCCCACTTCTGGATATATTTCCAAATATATTGGAAATAGGATCTTGAAAGCGTATCTGCACTCCCATGTTCATTGAAGTAGTATTCCCATTGTTCAATATGTGGAAACCATCTAAATGTCCATTGATGAATGAATGAATAAGGAAAATGGCATATAATATAATGGAATTTATTCAGCTTAAAAAAAACCCTGCCATTTGTGGCAATATGAATGTAACTGGAAGACATTATGCTATGTTAAATAAGCCAGTCCCAGGAGGACAAATACTGCATGACTCGATTTATATGATATACCTAAATAGTCAAGTTCATAGAGACAGAGGATAGAATGGTGGTTGGCAGAGGCTGAGGGAGGAGAAAATAGGGAACTATTGTTCGATTAATAAGAAGTTCTAATTATGCAAGATGAGTAAGTTCTTGAGATCTGCCATACAGCATGGTACCTATCATTAACAATACTGTATTGTGCACTTAAAAATTTAAGAGGGTATGACAGATGAATATAAGGGAAGAGAAACAAAAATAATATAAAACAGGGAGGGAGATGAAACATAAGAGATTCTTAAATATGGAGAACAAACAGGGTTATTGGAGGGGTTGTGGGAGGGGGGATGTGCTAAATGGTTGAGGGGCATTAAGGAGTCTACTCCTGAAATCATTGTTGCACTATATGCTAATTAATTTGGATGTAAATTTTTAAAAAATATAAAATTTAAAATAAAATAAAATACAATTAGTTTACCTCCCCCCCCCGCAATTTAACAGGGTAGATCTCATGAACAGTGTTCTTACAAGAAAAAACAAGCAAGCAAAACAAATGATTGTAAAATAAAAAGGAAGGGAGTGATTTCTAGTTTCACATGTAAGGATCTTGGAAATGGCCATTTGTCCTAATATAACAAGTAAAAAGCTAAACAGACTGAAAACAAAACAGCTCTTCTTGGATTTGTAAGAAAGGGGAAGACATAAGGAAAACTGCTGCTCCCAACTTTGCAAAGAGAGGCAAAGTCATGAGTCATGAGTCATGACTTACAGGAGCAGACTCACAAGTGGAAACCACCATAGGAACCAATGCTGGGGCAGAAAAAAAATCTGAGCCATAATTGATGAATTGCTGAAAGCTCAGCATGGACAAGTCTTAGAGTAAAGTAGTCCAAAGGAACCCAGTCATGGTGGGGAACACAATACTGTGAGATTGACTTCTAAGGACTTTCCAAGTTTCCCACAGTAAATTTTGGAGAAAAATCCCCTCCTGCTTCTGGTAGATGAGGAGAGGAACCATGTTAACATGCACAAGACCACTGTTCTTAACAACTCCTGCCCTCAAGGGAAAGCAGTTAACCAGAGCTTAACCTAATGGGGTATTATCAGAGCCCAAGTTTGGAGAAGAGAAATACCCAGCCCACGTTATCCATTCTATCTATAAGGGTGGTGAAAAAACCCTGAGAAACACTTTTGAAGTTCATAGTCCAGAGGCATAAGTTCACCGAAAGACTGAGACCTAGACATATGTCTATAGAATGCTTCCCTTTCTCTTGTACCTAGCCACCACATAACTAAAGGCCTATTTATAGCATTTCATTTTGCCCAGCACATCATGGCTCTGTCTGTCAAGAAAAAATTATAAGATATACCAAAAGGCAAAAAAACACAATTTGAAGCGACAGAGCAAATGTCAGAACCAGACATGACAGAAATGTTGAAATAAGCATGGGAATTTAAAATAACTATGATTAATATGTTAAGAGCTCTCATGGATAGGCAGCATTCAACGACACTGGTAGTATTATGAGAAAAATGGATATCCAAAGAAAGTGTCAAGAAGAAATGTGAGAGATCAAAGATACAAACAAATGAAGAATGCCTTTGATGGGCTTACTAGCAGACTGGACACAACTGAACAAAGAATCTCTGAGCTAGATAATGTATCAAAAGAATTCTTGAAAACCAAAAGGCAAAGAGGACAAAGACTGAAAAACAGAACAGAATATCCAAGTACTGTGAGAGAACTACAAAAGGTATAATATATGCCAAAAGGAGAAGAATGAAAGATAGGAACAGAAGATGTATTTGTTACAATAATGAGTGGGAATTTTCCAACATTAATGTCACACACCAAACCACAGATCTAGGAACCCCAGAAAACACCAATTGGGGTAAAAGCTAAAAATCATAAAAAAATAAAGAAAAATAAAAATCCCACAAAAACTATACCTTAGGCACATTTTCAAACAATAGAAAGTCAAAGAAAAATACAAAATCTTGAAAGAAGCCAGAAAGAAAAACACCATTTCCATAGAAGAAAAATAAGAATCACACCTGACTTCTCCTCAGAAACCTTGTAAATAAGAAGAGAGTGTAGTGGAGTACTTAAAGTGTTGATAGGAAAAATCAGAAACCTAAAATTCTGTACCCTGAAAAAGTATCTTTCAAAAGTGAAAGAGAAGTACAAACTTTCTCAGGCAAACAATAATTGAAGGAATTTGTTGCCAATAGACCTGCCTTGCACCCAATGTAAAAAAAGTTCTTTAGAGATAAGGAAAATAATATAGGTCAGAAAATCAGATCTACAAAAAGAAAAAAAGAACACTGAAGAATAAGTTTTATATTTCTTATTCTTAATTTATATAACAGATTACATTTCCCTCAAAATGATAATAGTAATAATATGTTCAATTAATATGCCTATGTATATAATATATATGTCTGTCTTTATATAAATCAAATAAATGACAGTAATAAATAAATGATACAGGGACAGAAGGAGAAATTAGAATTATTTTGTTATTGTAACGTACTCACATTACTTGTGAAGTGGTATAGCATTGTTTGAAACAGGACTTGGGTTAGTTGTAAATATATATTGCAAACTCTAGGGCAACCACTAAGATTTTTAAAAAGGAGTATAACCAATAATTTGTGAAAGGAGAGAAAACAGAATCATATAAAATACTCAATTAAAACCACAAAAGGCAGAAAAAGAATAGAAGACAAAAATAACAAACAACAAGAACAACAAATAGAAAACAGTAACAAATATGGTAAATATTAATCTAACTGTATCAGTGATCACTTTGAATGTCAATAATCTAAATGCACTAATTAAAAGGCAGAGACTGTCAGAGTGGATCAAAAACAAGACCCAGGTATATTGTCCACAAGAAACCTACTTTAAATATAGACACATACAGATTAAAAGTAAATAAATAGAGAAAAGCATACCATGTTAACACTAATAAAAAGAAAGCAGGAGTAGCTACCTTAATTTCAGACTGAGCACTCCAAAGCAAGAAGAGTTATGAGGGATAAATCAGGGCATTATATCACGATAAAGGGGTAAGTACTTTTCTAAGAAGATATAACAATTGTTAGTGTGTATGAACCTAACAAGAGAGCATCAAACTATGTGAAAAAAAACCTAATAGAAATGCAAAGAAAAATAGATGAATCCACTTTCATAGTTGGAGACCTCAACACTTCTTTACCAGAAACTGACAGACCCAGCATGCAGAAAATCAGGAAAGATGTAACTGAACTCAAAAACACCATCAATCAACTGGATATAATGGATATCTATAGGCTACTTCAACAAGAACAGAATACACATTCTTCTCCAGCTCACATGGAACACTCACCAAGATAGACACATTCTGGTCCATAAAAAGCACACCTGAAAAAAATGTAAAAGAATAAAAAATATGAAATGCCTGTTGTCAGACCACAGTGGAATTAAAATTAAATTAGATATCAATATCAGAAAGATAACTGGAAAATCCCCAAGTGTATGAAGATTAAGCACACTTCTAAATAACACATAGATCAAAGAAGAAATCTCAAGAGAAATTAGAAAGTATTTTGAATTAATTGAAAACAAAAATACAACTTACCAAGAATTGTATGATGAAGTAAAAGCAGTGCTTAGGGGGAAATTGATATAAGATGTGTATATTAGAAAACAATAAAGACCTAAAATCAATATAAGTTTCTACCTTAGAGAAATAAAAAAAGAAGATCAAGTTAAATCTAAAGAGGAATAGCAGAACCAATAAGAATTAGGGCAAGAATCAATGATATTGGAAAAATAAAATCAATAGAAAAAGATCAATGGAAGGAAAGGCTGGTTCTTTGAAATGTCCCCTCCCCCAAATAAAATAAAAGGATAAGTCTCTACCCAGGCTAAGAAATAAGTAAGTAAGAACACAAATTACTAATATCATGAATGAAAGAGGGACATAACTACGGGTCACATGAACATTTTTTTTTAAATGAAATTTATTGAAAAATTGGTTTCCATACAACACCCAGTGCTCATCCCAAAAGGTGCCCTCCTCAATACCCATCACCCACCCTCCCCTCCCTCCCACCCCCCATCAACCCTCAGTTTGTTCTCAGTTTTTAACAGTCTCTTATGCTTTGGCTCTCTCCCACTCTAACCTCTTTTTTTTTTTCCTTCCCCTCCCCCATGGGTTCCTGTTAAGTTTCTCAGGATCCACATAAGAGTGAAACCATATGGTATCTTTCTCTGTATGGCTTATTTCACTTAGCATCACACTCTCCAGTTCCATCCACGTTGCTACAAAAGGCCATATTTCATTCTTTCTCATTGCCACGTAGTACTCCACTGTGTATATAAACCACAATTTCTTTATCCATTCATCAGTTGATGGACATTTAGGCTCTTTCCATAATTTGGCTATTGTTGAGAGTGCTGCTATGAACATTGGGGTACAAGTGCCCCTATGCATCAGTACTCCTGTATCCCTTGGATAAATTCCTAGCAGGGCTATTGCTGGGTCATAGGGTAGGTCTATTTTTAATTTTCTGAGGAACCTCCACACTGCTTTCCAGAGCGGCTGCACCAATTTGCATTCCCACCAACAGTGCAAGAGGGTTCCCGTTTCTCCACATCCTCTCCAGCATCTATAGTCTCCTGATTTGTTCATTTTGGCCACTCTGACTGGCGTGAGGTGATACCTGAGTGTGGTTTTGATTTGTATTTCCCTGATAAGGAGCGACGCTGAACATCTTTTCATGTGCCTGTTGGCCATCCGGATGTCTTCTTTAGAGAAGTGTCTATTCATGTTTTCTGCCCATTTCTTCACTGGGTTATTTGTTTTTCGGGTGTGGAGTTTGGTGAGCTCTTTAGAGATTTTGGATACTAGCCCTTTGTCTGATATATCATTTGCGAATATCTTTTCCCATTCCGTTGGTTGCCTTTTAGTTTTGTTGGTTGTTTCCTTTGCTGTGCAGAAGCTTTTTATCTTCATAAGGTCCCAGTAATTCATTTTTGCTTTTAATTCCCTTGCCTTTGGGGATGTGTCGAGTAAGAGATTGCTATGGCTGAGGTCAGAGAGGTCTTTTCCTGTTTTCTCCTCTAGCGTTTTGATGGTTTCCTGTGTCACATTCAGGTCCTTTATCCATTTTGAGTTTATTTTTGTGAATGGTGTGAGAAAGTGGTCTAGTTTCAACCTTCTGCATGTTGCTGTCCAGTTCTCCCAGCACCATTTGTGAAAGAGACTGTCTTTTTTCCATTGGATGTTCTTTCCTGCTTTGTCAAAGATGAGTTGGCCATACGTTTGTGGGTCTAGTTCTGGGGTTTCTATTCTATTCCATTGGTCTGTGTGTCTGTTTTGGTGCCAATACCATGCTGTCTTGATGATGACAGCTTTGTAGTAGAGGCTAAAGTCTGGGATTGTGATGCCTCCTGCTTTGGTCTTCTTCTTCAAAATTCCTTTGGATATTCGGGGCCTTTTGTGGTTCCATATGAATTTTAGGATTGCTTGTTCTAGTTTCAAGAAGAATGCTGGTGCAATTTTGCTTGAGATTGCATTGAATGTGTAGATAGCTTTGGGTAGTATTGACATTTTGACAATATTTATTTTTCCAATCCATGAGCAGGGAATGTCTTTCCATTTCTTTAAATCTTCTTCAATTTCCTTCATAAGCTTTGTATAGTTTTCAGCATACAGATCCTTTACATCTTTGGTTAGATTTATTCCTAGGTATTTCATGCTTCTTGGTGCAATTGTGAATGGGATCAGTTTCTTTATTTGTCTTTCTGTTGCTTCATTGTTAGTGTATAAGAATGCAACTGATTTCTGTACATTGATTTTGTATCCTGCAACTTTGCTGAATTCCTGTATCAGTTCTAGCAGACTTTTGGTGGAGTCTATCGGATTTTCCATGTATAATATCATGTCATCTGCAAAAAGCGAAAGCTTGACTTCATCTTTGCCAATTTTGATGCCTTTGATTTCCTTTTGTTGTCTGATTGCTGATGCTAGAACTTCCAGCACTATGTTAAACAACAGCGGTGAGAGTGGGCATCCCTGTCGTGTTCCTGATCTCAGGGAAAAAGCTCTCAGTTTTTCCCCACTGAGGATGATATTAGCTGTGGGCTTTTCATAAATGGCTTTTATGATCTTTAAGTATGTTCCTTCTATCCCGACTTTCTCAAGGGTTTTTATTAAGAAAGGGTGCTGGATTTTGTCAAAGGCCTTTTCTGCATCGATTGACAGGATCATATGGTTCTTCTCTTTTTTTTTGTTAATGTGATGTATCACGTTGATTGATTTGCGAATGTTGAACCAGCCCTGCATCCCAGGAATGAATCCCACTTGATCATGGTGAATCATTCTTTTTATATGCTCTTGAATTCGATTTGCTAGTACCTTATTGAGAATTTTTGCACCCATATTCATCAGGATATTGGCCTGTAGTTCTCTTTTTTACTGGGTCTCTGTCTGGTTTAGGAATCAAAGGAATACTGGCTTCATAGAATGAGTCTGGAAGTTTTCCTTCCCTTTCTATTTCTTGGAATAGCTTGAGAAGGATAGGTATTATCTCTGCTTTAAACGTCTGGTAGAACTCCCCTGGGAGGCCATCTGGTCCTGGACTCTTATTTGTTGGGAGATTTTTGATAACTGATTCAATGTCTTCACTGGTTATGGGTCTGTTCAAGCTTTCTATTTCCTCCTGATTGAGTTTTGGAAGCGTGTGGGTGTTCAGGAATTTGTCCATTTCTTCCAGGTTGTCCAATTTGTTGGCATATAGTTTTTCATAGTATTCCCTGATAATTGTATGTATCTCTGAGGGATTGGTTGTAATAATTCCATTTTCATTCATGATTTTATCTACTTGGGTCATCTCCTTTTTCTTTTTGAGAAGCCTGGCTAGAGGTTTGTCAATTTTGTTTATTTTTTCAAAAAACCAACTCTTGGTTTCGTTGTTCTGCTCTACACTTTTTTTAGATTCTATATTGTTTATTTCTGCTCTGATCTTTATTATTTCTCTTCTTCTGCTGGGTTTAGGCTGCCTTTGCTGTTCTGCTTCTAGTTCCTTTAGGTGTGCTGTTAGATTTTGTATTTGGGATTTTTCTTGTTTCTTGAGATAGGCCTGGATTGCAATGTATTTTCCTCTCAGGACTGCCTTCGCTGCGTCCCAAAGCGTTTGCATTGTTGTATTTTCATTTTCGTTTGTTTCCATATATTTTTTAATTTCTTCTCTAATTGCCTGGTTGACCCACTCATTCGTTAGTAGGGTGTTCTTTAACCTCCATGCTTTTGGAGGTTTTCCAGACTTTTTTCTGTGGTTGATTTCAAGCTTCATAGCATTGTGGTCTGAAAGTATGCATGGTATAATTTCAATTCTTGTAAACTTATGAAGGGCTGTTTTGTGACCCAGTATATGATCTATCTTGGAGAATGTTCCATGTGCACTCAAGAAGAAAGTGTATTTTGTTGCTTTGGGATGCAGAGTTCTAAATAGATCTGTCAAGTCCATCTGATCCAATGTGTCATTCAGGGCCCTTGTTTCTTTATTGACCGTGTGTCTAGATGATCTATCCATTTCTGTAAGTGGGGTGTTAAAGTCCCCTGCAATTACCACATTCTTATCAATAAGGTTGCTTATGTTTATTTTATTTTTTTTTTAATTTTTTTTTCAACGTTTATTTATTTTTGGGACAGAGAGAGACAGAGCATGAACGGGGGAGGGGCAGAGAGAGAAGGAGACAGAGAATCGGAAACAGGCTCCAGGCTCTGAGCCATCAGCCCAGAGCCTGACGCGGGGCTCGAACTCACGGACCACGAGATCATGACCTGGCTGAAGTCGGACGCTTAACCGACTGCGCAACCCAGGCGCCCCAGGGTTGCTTATGTTTATGAGTAATTGTTTTATATATTTGGCGGCTCCGGTGTTCGGCGCATAGACATGTATAATTGTTAGCTCTTCCTGATGGATAGACCCTGTAACTATTATATAATGTCCTTCTTCATCTCTTGTTACAGCCTGTAATTTAAAGTCTAGTTTGTCTGATATAAGTATGGCTACTCCAGCTTTCCTTTGGCTTCCAGTAGCATGATAAATAGTTCTCCATCCCCTCACTCTCAATCTAAAGGTGTCCTCAGGTCTAAAATGAGTCTCTTGTAGACAGCAAATAGATGGGTCTTGTTTTTTTTTATCCATTCTGATACCCTATGTCTTTTGGTTGGCGCATTTAATCCATTTACATTCAGTGTTATTATAGAAAGATACGGGTTTAGAGTCATTGTGATGTCTGTATGTTTTATGCTTGTAGCGATGTCTCTGGGACTTTGTCTCACAGGGTCCCCCTTAGGATCTCTTGTAGGGCTGGTTTAGTGGTGACAAATTCCTTCAGTTTTTGTTTGGGAAGACCTTTATCTCTCCTTCTATTCTAAATGGCAGACTTGCTGGATAAAGGATTCTCAGCTGCATATTTTTTCTGTCTAGCACCCTGAAAATCTCGTGCCAATTCTTTCTGGCCTGCCAAGTTTCAAAAGAGAGATCAGTCACGAGTCTTATAGGTCTCCCTTTATATGTGAGGGCACGTTTATCCCTTGCTGCTTTCAGAATTTTCTCTTTATCCTTGTATTTTGCCAGTTTCACTATGATATGTCGTGCAGAAGATCGATTCAAGTTACGTCTGAAGGGAGTTCTCTGTGCCTCTTGGATTTCAATGCCTTTTTCCTTCCCCAGTTCAGGGAAGTTCTCAGGTATTATTTCTTCAAGTACCCCTTCAGCACCTTTCCCTCTCTCTTCCTCCTCTGGGATACCAATTATGCGTATATTATTTCTTTTTAGTGTATCACTTAGTTCTCTAATTTTCCCCTCATACTCCTGGATTTTTTTATCTCTCTTTTTCTCAGCTTCCTCTTTTTCCATAACTTTATCTTCTAGTTCACCTATTCTCTCCTCTGCCTCTTCCATCTGAGCTTTGGTGGTTTCCATTTTGTTTTGCATTTCATTTAAAGCGTTTTTCAGCTCCTCGTGACTGTTCCTTAGTCCCTTGATCTCTGTAGCAAGAGATTCTCTGCTGTCCTGTATACTGTTTTCAAGCCCAGCGATTAATTTTATGACTATTATTCTAAATTCACTTTCTGTTATATTATTTAAATCCTTTTTGATCAGCTCATTAGCTGTTGTTATTTCCTGGAGATTCTTCTGAGGGGAATTCTCCCGCTTAGTCATTTTGGATAGTCCCTGGAGTGGTGAGGACCTGCAGGGCACTTCCCCTGTGCTGTGGTGTATAACTGGAGTTGGTGGGCGGGGCCGCAGTCCGACCTGATGTCTGCCCCCAGCCCACCGCTGGGGCCATAGTCAGACTGGTGTGTGCCTTCTCTTCCCCTCTCCTAGGGGCGGGATTCACTGTGGGGTGGCGTGGCCCGTCTGGGCTACTTGCACACTGCCAGGCTTGTGATGCTAGGGATCTGGCGTATTAGCTGGGGTGGATAGGCAAGGTGCACGGCGGCAGGGGGGCAGGCTTAGCTCGCTTCTCCTTAGGTGATCCACTTCAGGAGGGGCCCTGTGGCAGTGGCAGGGAGTCAGATCTGTTGCCGGAGGTTTGGCTCCGCAGAAGCACAGAGTTGGGTGTTTGCGTGGAGCGAGCAGTTTCCCTGGCAGGAACCGGTTCCCTTTGGGATTTTGGCTGGGGGATGGGCGGGTGAGATGGCTCTTGCGAGCGCCTTTGTTCCCCACCAAACTGAGCTCTGTCGTCCAGGGGCTTAGCAGCTCTCCCTCCCTTTGTCTTCCAGCCTTCCCGCTTTCCGAGCAGAGCTGTTAACTTATGACCTTCCAGACGCTAAGTCGCGCTTGCTGTCGGAACACAGTCCGTCAGGACCCTCCACTTTTGCAAGCCAGACTCAGGGACTCTGCTTGGCTGGCGAGCTGCCCCTCCGCCCCAGCTCCCTCCCGCCAGTCCGTGGAGCGCGCACCGCCTCGCCGCCCTTCCTACCCTCTTCTGTGGTCTTCTCGTCTGCGCTTGGGTCTGGCGACTCCGTTCTGCTAATCCTCTGGCGGTTTTCTGGGTTATTTAGGCAGGTGTAGGTGGAATATAAGTGATCAGCAGGACGCGCGGTGAGCCCAGCGTCCTCCTACGCCGCCATCTTCCCACAATTCCCAGGTCACATGAACATTAAAAGGACAAAAAAGAAATATGAACAGCTCAATGCCTAAAAATTGGACAACCTACAATAAATGGATCAATATTTTGAAAGGCAAAATCTGCCATAATTGCAAAAAAATAAATAGGCAATGTGAACAGGCATATATCTATTAAAGAAGTTAAATCAATAATTAATAACCTTCTGAAACAAAAATCACCCAGGCCCAGATGGATTTACTGGGGAATTCTACCAAACATTTAAGAAATTATACAAAAGAATTATAATAATTATAGATAATAGTAATATAGTATATAATATGTAATATATATTAATAATATAATATAATATAATATACATAATATTATATAATATATAATAATGAAGAATTATACCAGATTCCCTACAATTTCTTTCAGAAAAAAGAAGTAGTGGGAATACTTTCTAACTCATTTTATGAAGCCATCATTATCCTAAAGCCAATATCAGAAAAAGACATTACAAGAAACAAAAACTACAGACCAATGTTTCTCATGAGCATAGATGCAAAAATCCTAACCAAAATATTAGCAAATCAAATAGAACAATGTATGAAAAGAATTATACACCATGACTAAGTGGGATTTATTCCAGGTATGCAAGGCTGTTTTAAAATTAAACAATCAATTAATGTAATCCATCACATCACCAGACTAAAGAAGAAAAATGACATGAACATATTAATAGATGCAGAAAAAGCATTTGACAAAATCCAATACCCATGGGTGATAAAAACTTGGTATTCTAGGCATAAAGGGCAACTTCCTCAGCTTGGTAAAGAACATCTACAAAAAACATACAACTAACATCACAATCATGAGAAACTAGAAGCTTTCTCACTAAGATCAGAAACAACACAAAGATGTTCCTTCTCACAACTCCTTTTTAACAGCGTATTGGAAATCCTTGCTAATGCAATAGGGCTAGAAAAGAAAATGAAAGGTATACAGATTGAGAAGGAAGACATAAAGCTATTTTTGTTCATGGATGACATAATTGCTTATATAGAAAATCATAACTAATCAACAAAAAGATCTCTTGGAACTAATAAATGATTATAGCAAACTTTCAGAATACAAGGGTAATATACAAAAGTTAACTGCTTTCTTATATACCAGTGATGACAAGTGGAATTTGAAATTAAAACTATTTACATAGACACCCCCAAAATAAAATACTCAGGGATTTCCCTCAATTTTGCTGTGAAGTGAAAACTGCTCTAAAAAATTTACATCTTAAAAAACAAACAAAACAAAGGAACACAAGGAAACTTTTGGAGGTGATTGATATGTATATTACTTTGTGTTGATGTCCAAATTCATCAAATTGCCTATATTATATATCTACAGGTTTTTAATATCAATTACATCTCAATAAAATAGAAACATATTTTATGAAAAGTATGGAGGGTGGTGACTGATTTAGGCTTGGTCTGGAGGACTGTTGGTAATAGTTTTGTAGTAATTTCCTGTAACAAATTACCACAAACTTGGTATCATAAAACAACAGAGATTTATATTCTCACAGCTCTAGAAGTCAGTAGTACAAAATCAAAGTGTCAACAATAATCCTCCTCCCTCCAGATACTCTAGGGGAGAATCTCTTCCTTGCCTTTTCCAGCTTCTGGATTGTTCTCATGTTCCATGACTTTTGGCCACATTGCTCCAATAGCTGCCTCCATGGGTGTGTTGCCTCCTCCTCTTATGTTTTGCTATGGTGTTAATGTTTGTGTACCCCCCCCCCCCCGCCAATTCATATCTTGACCACCTAATGCCAAATGTGATAAATGTGATGGTTTTAAGAATTGGAGCCTTTGGGAGATGATTAGGTCATGAAGCCAGAGCCTTTATAAATGGCATTAGTTCCCTTATAACATATTTATAAAGTTCCCTTGCTCCTTCCATCACATGAAGACACAGCAAAAAGCAAGCAATCTGCAACCTAGAAGAGCACCTTCACCAAAACCTGACCATGTTGGCATCCTGATCTTGGATTTCCAGTTTCTAGAACTGTGAGAAATAAATTTCTGTTGTTCTAAAATTTCTTCATTGAAATATGTTTGACATATTAGTTTCAGGTATACAACATAGTGATTTGACAGTTGTATATATTATAAAATTCTCCCCACTATAAGTGTAGTTATCATCTGTCACCATACAAAGTTATTACAATATTATTGACTATATTTCCTATGCTCTACTTTTTATCCTCATGACATTTATTTCATAACTGGAAGTTTGTATCTCTTAATACCCTTCACTTATTTCACCTATCCTCCCACCCCCTCCCTTCTGGCAATCACTAGTTTGTTCCTTATATTTATAAGTTTGTTTCTCTTTGTGTTTTAGTTGTTGTTTATTCATTTATTTTGTTTTGCTTTTTAGATTCCACATGTAAGTGAATTCCTATGGTATTTGTCCTTCTCTGACTTATTTCACTTAGCTTAACACTTTCTAGGCCCATCCATGTTATCATGGCAAGACTTTATACTTTTTTATGCCTGAGTAATATTTCATTGTGTATACATACTACATCTTATTTATCCATTTATCAGTTGATGGACATTTGGGTTGCTTCCTTATCTTGGACGTTAGAAATAATCCTGCAATAAACATAGGGGTGCATATATCTTTTTGAATTATTGTTTTAATTTTCTTTGGGTAAATACCCAAAAGCAAAATTACTGGATTACATAGTACTCCTATTTTTAGTTTTCTTGAGGAACCTCCATACTATTTCCCACAGTGGCTGCACCAATTTATATTCCCGCCAACAATGCATGAAGGTTCCCTTTTCTCCACATCCTCACCAATACTCATTTCTTGTCTTTTTTATACTAGTCATTCTGACTGGTGTGAGGTGATATCTCATTGTCGTTTTGATTTCCATTTCTCTGATTATTAGTGATGTGAGCATCTTTTCATGTGTCTGTTGACCATCTGTATGTCTTCTTTAGAAAAATGTCTATTTGGGTATTCTTCCCATTCTTTAAATGGATTATTTGTTTTTTGATGTTGAGTTGTGTAATTTTTTAAATATATTTTGGATATTAACCCCTTATAGAATACATCATTTACAAATATTTTGTTCCATTTAGTAGGTTGCTTTTTTGTTTTGTTAATGGTTTCTGTCACTGTGCAAAAGCTTTTTAGTTTGATGCAGTCCCAATTGTTTCTTTTTTGCTTTTGTTTCCCTGAGAAGACATATCCTAAATTTTTATTGTTTATAAGCCTTCCAGTCTGTGGTGTTTTCCACAGCAGCTCAAATAGACTAAGACATATTTGAAATCCCCCTCTGCCTCTATCTTATAAGGACACATAATTGCATTTATGGTTTGCACAGACAATCCTGGGTAAGATCCTCCTCTGAAGTTCCTTAATCTAATTGCATCTTTTGTCATATAAGAGAATATTCACTCTTCTGCCATATAAGGTTTTATTATTTAGAAGTTTTAATGATTAAGAAGTGGATGTAGCTTTGCGGGGGGGGGGGGGCACTATTCAACCTGTTCCAGGCTTGGAACTTCTACTTTTATCAGGCTAGTAGAGAACCAGGAGAGGCTGTTCTGAAAGGAGAGGAAAGAATTTTTTCCCTTTCCCTAGAAGACATTTGACTTGTTTCCATCATCCATAGGGGCAAAACAGAAATGTGTGCACAAGCACAACTAAAGACAAACTTATAAAGTCAAACTAATTTGTGCTCATTATTCTGTGGTATTCTTCGACTGTCTTAGGGAATTTATTCCTGTTTTAGGGGAGCATTTCCAAGTGATCCATTTTGAGCTGACCTTTCCAAGGCTTTTCTGGTTGGAAATCATTTAGATAAATGATAGCAGATTAGATGTCTTCCTCTTTCAGTGACATTTGATTTTTAATTAAAGATTCACAGACCTGGAATTTCAGAGACTGATGAGAGTAAGCTCAAGATCCCCATTGTATAGATGGAGACATGGTGACTCTGAAAATGTAAGTCTCCATAGTAAACTCTGGAAGACAGAAAAAGTCTTGGAAGCCAAAGGACTGAATATCACGTTAGTGACACTTTAATGTCTGAGAAGCCAAGAGAGGGTGTGTGTGTGTGTGTGTGTGTGTTATTTTGTGTAAGTGGTGAAGGAATAAAGTATATGGGGTCTTTCCAGGGTGTCATGTAGAAATTAAAGCTACAATAGCTGCTTAAAGCTAAATCAAGTCCCTATATTGTACAAATGAAATGGCAGGGACCCTTATTGGTGAACTGACTCAACACAAATGACTTACACAGCCATTTAGTTGCAGGATTAGGTAAAACTAGAATTTCAGGTCTCACTTTCCAGTTTAGTGGTTCATTTTCCATACCATGAGAATAGCTATTTTTACTACTAACTCACAATATTGATCCTGAAAACACACAGTAGGGCACTTATTGCTTAGCACTGGCACTCATACTTCAAGATTCAATGCTCACATACCCTGCTTTTGCTCTACCCTCCAAACCTATTCTCATGGTATGAGAGACACTGATTATCGATTATTGGTGTCCCTCTTCTGTAGCACATTCCAACATTAATATAAAGGAAAGTGATCCCCACCTGGAAGGATAAACCTAAGTTATCTAAAGTGACTATTTCCAAAGACTAAATCCTCAGAAACAGAAAATTTGAACTGACCCATAACAAGCAAAGAAATTAAATCCCTAGTGAAAAATATCCCAACAAACAAAACTCCAGGGCCAGATGGCTTTCCAGGGGAATTCTACCAAACATTTAAAGAAGAATTAATACCTATTCTTCTCAAACTATTCCAAAACATAGAAATGGAAGGACACCTTACAAACTCATTGTACAATGCCAGGATTACCCTGATTCCAACATAAAAGACTCCACTAAAAAAGAGAACTACCGGTCAATATCCCCAATGAACATAGATGCAAAAATTCTCCACGATACTAGGAAATCAAATCCAACAGTACATTAAAAGAATCACCACAATCAAATGGGATTTAATCCTGGGGTGTAAGGGGTATTTAATATTTCCAAATCAATCAATGTGATACACCACATTAATAAAAAAAAGATGAGAACCACATGATCCTCTCATTAGATACAGAAAAAGCATTTGACAAAGTACACCATCCATTCCTGATAAAAACCATCAACAAAGTAAGAATAGAGGGAACATAACTCGACATCATAAAGGCTATAAACAAAACACCCACAATATCATTCTCAATGGGGAAAGACTGAGAGCTTTTCCTCTAAGGCCAGGAATAAGATGGCATTGTCCACTCTCACCACTGTTATTTAACATAGTACTGGAAGTCCTGGCCTCAACAATAAGACAACAAAAAGAAATAAAAGGCATCCACATTGACAAGAAAGAAGTCAAACTTTCACCATTTGCAGACGACATGATACTCTGTGTAGGAAGCCCAAAAGACTATCAAAAATTTTCTAGAACTGATACGTGAATTCAGTAAAGTCACAGGATACAAAATCAACTTACAGAAATCTGTTGCATTTCTATATGCCAATAATGAAACAGCAGAAAGAGAAATAAAGGAATCAATTTCATTTACAACAGCACCAAAAACCATGAGATACCTAGGAATAAGCTTAATCAAAGAGGTAAAATATCTGTACTCTGAAAACTAAAGAACACTTATGAAAGAAATTGAAGAAGACACAAAGAAATGGAAAAACATTCCATGGTCATGGATTAGAAGAACAAATATTGTTAAAATGTCTATACCACCCAAACCAGTCTACACAGTTAATGCAATCGCTATCAAAATCCCAGAAGCATTTTCCACAGAGCTAGAACAAATAATACTAAAATTTGTTTGGAACCAGAAAAGACCTTGAATAGGCAAATGATCATGAAGAAGAAAAACAAAGCTGGAGGCATCATAATTCCAGACTTCAAGTTATATTTTAAAGCTGTAGTCATGAAGACAGTATAGTAATGGCATAAAAACACACATAGATCAATGGAACAGAATAGAAAACCCAGAAGTGAACCCACAACTACATGGTCAACTAATCTTTGACAAAGCAGGTAAGATTGTCCAGTGGAAAAAAAGGCAGTCTCTTCAACAAATTGTGTTGGGAAAACTGCATAACTACATGCAGGAGAATGAAACTGGGCCACTTTCTTACATCGTACACAAAAATAAATTCAAAATTGATGGAAGACCTAAACATGAGACAGGAAACCATCAAAATCCTAGAGGACAACACAGGTAGCAACCTCTTTGACCTCAGCTGTAGCAACTTCTTACTAGACATATCTCTGGAGACAAGGGAAACAAAAACAAACATGAACTATGGGGACTTCAAAATAAACAGCTTCTGCACGGCAAAGGGAACAACACAACTAAAAGGCAACCTATGGAATAGGGGAATATATTTGCAAATGATATATCGAATAAAGGGTTAGTATCCAACATCTATAAAGAACTTATCAAACTCAACATCCAAAACACAAATAGTCCAGTGAAGAAATGGGCAGAAGACATGAACAGACATTTTTTCCAAAGAAGACCTACAGAAGATCAACAGAAACATGAAAAGATGTTCAACATGCCTCGTCATCAGGGAAATATAAATTAAAACTAGAATGAGATATCACCTCATATCTGTCAGAATGGCTAAAATTAACAACACAGGGAAACAATAGGTGTTGGATAGGATGTGGAGAAAGAGGAATCCTATTACACTGTTGGTAGGAATTCAAACTGGTGAAGCCATTGTGGGAAACAGTATGGAGGTTCCTCAAAAAGTTAAAAATAGAACTACCCTATGATCCACCAATTGCACTACTAGGTATTTACACAAAGGATACAAAAATGCTGGTTCAAAGGGACACATGCACCCCAGTGTTTATAGCAGCATTATCAACAATAGCCAAAAATCAGCCAAATTTTATATATATATACGTGTGTGCATATATGTATACATATATATGTATATATATGCACACACATATATGTATATATACACACACACATACATACACACATGATGGAATATTACTAGCCTTCAAAAAGAATGAAATCTTGCCATTTGCAGTGATGTGGATGGAGTTAGAGTTTATTATGCTAAGTGAAACAAGTCAGTCAGAGAAATACCAATACCATAGGATTATGTAGAATTTAAGAAACAAAACAGATGAGCATAAGGAATGGGGGTAAAAAAGAGAAAGAGGCAAACCATAAGAGACTCTTAACTATAGAGTACAAACTGAGGGTTGCTGGCGGGAGGTGGTCAGGGGATGGGCTTAATGGGTGGTGAGTATTAAGGAGGGCACTTGTGATGAGCACTGGGTGTTATATGTAAGTGATGAATTACTAAATTCTACTCCTGAAGCAAATATTACACTATATGTTAACTAACTAGAATTTAAATAAAAATTTGACACAAACAAAAAAAAACAAAGACTATATCCTCTAGTGAGTTCCTCTCTTCTGTATTGTTATTGCAGTTGCAACCACTCTAATGTATTTGTTTTCAGCTTTCTTAAGGAATAATTGATATACAGGAAACTGCATGCATTTAAAGTATGAAAGTTGATTTTGGACATGTGACACTCATGAAACCATCACCAGAAGTAACATAAGGAACATATCTAACACCCCCAAAATGTTCTTTTTATACCCTGGTTTATAGTTTGATATATATATCAAACAGTTTGATAGTATTAAAATGTTTCAACCCAGAAAAAAAGTTGGACTCTCTGGATCTGAGCTAAGAGTTGAAATCTTTCCTTGGGCATTGATTCTTTCCTCCTTTTTTTTTTTTTATTAAATTTTTTTTTCAACGTTTATTTATTTTTGGGACAGAGACAGAGCATGAACGGGGGAGGGGCAGAGAGAGAGGGAGACACAGAATCGGAAACAGGCTCCAGGCTCTGAGCCATCAGCCCAGAGCCTGACGCGGGGCTCGAACTCACGGACCGCGAGATCGTGACCTGGCTGAAGTCGGACGCTTAACCGACTGCGCCACCCAGGCGCCCCAGATTCTTTCCTCCTTGGAAGAGAAACCAGACCCTCCCAAAGATCTTTCTTTGCAGTTGTACACAAACAGCTCCCAGACTAGATCAAGGACTTTAAGAAAGGAACTGGGAGATTGGAACACTTTTATAGGTTGCGAGAAGAATTCTAAAATCTCAAATTACTTGAGGACAAACTAAATGTAGATTTGGTGTGAAAACATGTTTCTTAAGGAAACTTTTTTTTCTCTTATAAAATAACATGAATTTGAAATGTAATGAAAATATGAAAATATGCTTAATCCCACCATTGCAGCTGAACACTGTCAGTCATTTAGCATGTTTTTATTCCTAACCCTTCCTTTATCAGAAAATAATTTCTTTATTGAAAGAAATCTACTTTAAATGCAACTTTTGAATTTTGGTGTTTAACCTTTTTTTCTGTGCATACCTCCAAAGCACACACAACCACAATAGAGCCATAAAAGCATGGAATGTATATTTTTCTTGGGTCTCAGAGAAAGAATGAACATATTTTATTAGAGAAAGTGGCTGCAAAATGCTATTAAGAACACAAAGCTTTGTATTGTGGTTCTATTAGCAGGTTCTAGAGAATTAGTATTTATAAAAGTAGAGAAATGTTTCTTCTCTGTTGAACAAAAGTTTATAACAGTAACGAACAACCCGCTGAGAGATCCAACAGCTATAGCCAAAGGTATTCCTTTCTTTTGGTGAAGGAGTGTTAGGGATGAGGAAACTAAGTACCTATGTAAACTCAAAATTTAGCTTCCTTATCCTTAAAATCCCCACTTCTCTCCTCACTGGATTGGAAGGACTCATTTTAATGTTGATTTTCCATGTCCAGCACTCTAGATGGCCTACTGGCCAATTAGTATGCTATATATTTCACTCCATATTTATTGGAAGCAATGAGGTAGAACAGAATGTGTGCTGCCCTGGGAGTCAAGAAATCTTAGCACAGTGCCTGGTATGGAGTAGGTACTAAATAAATAATTCAATCTAGCAGGCCTGTGTTCTAATCCTAAATTTTGCCATTAACCCTATGAAAAGTTGGTAACTTTTTGAAGAGAAAGAAAGCTTCAATTGATCTCTCCTTATTATCTTCCCCCAATACATAGACCTGAGCTAAGAAAAATATTCGTTAACCAAAGATACTTAAACACCTCTAGTCTCTAGTTTCTTAACCTACAGAGTTGGAAGTAATAACTCTTGCCTATCTCATGAGAGTATTAGGCCAGATAATATACAAGTGTTAAAGTGCATTGAGAAATATAAAATATTACACACATGTAAAGCATTATTAAGATTATTGGTAGAAGCCCCAAATTCACTGATGGGGAGGGTAGGTGAGCTGAAAAACAAGGGTTAAGGGTCCATTTCTAGGTAGTAATTATCTGCTGGTGGGTACTTAGCTGGATGCAACTTCAGTGACATAATCTGATACCATTGGATAGGAAGGGGTGCTTTGAGTTTGAATCCATCACTAGAGACTGCAAAAGATTATTTTTATGTAACTCAGGTTCTCATCAACATCCATAATTGCCTTGCAGTGTGTTTGGAAAGTGAATGATTGCTTATGTCTCCATTTCCTTATCAGCAAAATGGGGCAATTGATACCTTCCTTATAAAAATTTTGTGAATATGCATGAAGAGAAGGCAGAATATAACTCCAAGGGCCTGGATCAAAGATAGAGGGTTTTTTTCTTAAATCTTTTCAAGACTAAATGATGTAACCTCAGGAGAAGCCATAGAAAAGAAGCCCTCTTTCTGAGATTTTTATAAGGAGAGGGAAAGATAAGTTTCTTATTCCTAACCTAAATACAGGTAGTATGCTCAAGAATCTAATTTCTTAAGAATTTCGAAAATGGGGGTGCCTCAGTGGCTCAGTTGGTTAAGTGTCCGACTCTTGATGTCAGCTCAGGTTGTGATCACTAGGTGCTGAGATCAAGCCCCAGCTCAGACTTCCTGCTGACAGCATGGAGCTTGCTTGGGATTCTTGCCCATTCTCTTTGCCCCTCCTCCACTCATACATGTGCTCCCTCTCTCATAAAATAAATAAATAAACATTGAAAAAAGAATCTTGAAAAGGAAAGTAAAGTTGTGCTTTGATTACTTTCCTACTTTAATAAAACTTTCTTTTATGGGGCACCTGGGTGGATCAGTCGGTTAAGGGTCCGACTTTGGTTCAAGTCATGATCTTGTGGTTGGTGAGTTCGAGCCCCACATCAGGCTCTGAACTGTAAGCACAGGCTCAGAGCCTGGAGCTTGCTTTGGATTCTGTGTCTCCATCTCTCTCTGCCCCTCCTTAACTTGTGCTCTGTTTCTCTCTCAAAAATAAACATTAACATTTTTAAAAAATTAAATTTAAAGCTTTCTTTTAAATTTTCTTAATTTAAAATGATTCAGAGTCCAGTCTTTGGCCACTTTGACATGCAAATAGTCTACTGGACCAACACCAAAAATTCCAGACAACTCTACTCACTGTAACCCAAATTGTGTGTTTGGAACCTGTAAACTGCATCTCTTTGGGCCATATTGCATGGAAATGACATAATGTAAATAAAATTGAACAGATTGATGGTGATGGCAAGGAGAGGCTATAGACCTACACACTGTCTTTGTGTTTATGTTAACTCTGACTGCCACTGAACTATAGCACTAAATAGAGTAAAAAGACAGAAAGGGGACTAGGGTTTATTCTGTGTGTTAGAGAGATGCCTTTTTAATGACTCAAGCTGGGCTGTATTTTCCTAATCCAATTTCATTGTTTTGGCAAGATCTGAAATTGATACTACAGGTTGGAAGTTCTGAGATGAGGTACAATCACCAGAAAATGATTGATCGATGAACAAAAATAGTCTTTCTAGTTGTTACTTTTATTAATCAGTGATAATGGAATCAGAATCATCTCCTGCTGACTTTTAAACATTTGTCTTGTTGTGAAAATGCTGTTAGCTTTTGAGTTAACCACTGCAAAGGTAGCTACAGGTGGATAAATTTCTGCTTACCTCCCCCACCCCACCAAGATAGCATAAAAGAACACACCCAGCATCAAATAACAAACACAAGTACACATACACAAGTGTGCCTCCTGGCTGGACTATTTTTTACAATTTGTTCACAAGCCAGTTTCTAAAATTGTGAATAGGGTTGCAAGGTCCTGTGATTGTTAGCTTTTAATTACATAGCTTTCCTCCTAGTTCCTAAGTGATGGCCATATAGCATAGCGCATAATAGGAGTTTTCTGGGGATAGTTTTTAACAGTAAGTGACCTCTCAATTGTCTTCAACCCACTGTGCATCCACTTGTTCTGAATACTGCTTTATGAGAAGTTACATCCTGTCCTAACTCCCCTGCTGATATCTTAAGAGACCAAGAGGACAATGCTAAAGGATAGGGGACTTTCTATTTCTCTTTGCCTTTCTTTCATTCAGAGACTATGACCTGCTGTATCTCAATAGGTTGAAATCTACGAACAGCAGATGGGGTGGTGAAAAAAGTGTTAGGGAGTTCCCCAGGGCTGATGGAACCAGAGTCACTTTGCACTGAGCCTCCACTGTTCTCAAACTGGGAGATTTTCTTTTTGATCATCTTTCTCTCCTTGGCTCTGCGATTCTGAAACCAGATTTTCACCTGAAACACAAAATGCTTTGGATTTAATGGGGCAACATACTGAATGCAGTTTTCATAGTTGTTGCTGATATCATACAGGGATTTTAGCATTTACAAAACCTTACTACATGTATCACTTCATTTGAGCCTCCCAATGACCTTGTAAAGTATAGCTATTTAACAGGTTAAAAAAAAACCTGAGATTGAGAGAAGGAAAGTATCTTGCATGAGATGAAACTGAGATCAAGTCCAGGGCTACTGATTCTAAATGCAGTGCTCTTTATATTATACCTCATCCACCACCTCTATTGCACAGACAGAAATAAATGATAGAATGGCAGATGCTGAGGTGTGGTGATAAAAAGGGAGGGATTTAAAATAACAAAGGTGATTATGATCTGTCATTAAAAGTAATTTCCTAATAATAAAGTTAGTGAAACATAGAACTGGGTGAACAAGAGTGATGAAATACTATATTTATTTCTGTGATACCAATGTGCCTTCACACATGGTTGAAACACAAGCTGCTTGGGATAGGGAATACACTAATGGACTTTAAAATTCTAGCATTCTATGATTCCAGAATTACTTCTAGACTTAAGTGAAAAACCATCAGGTAGTTGTGTAATGTCAAAGTTCAGGTAAATGGAAACCATTGATCCTTGTCATGCTTTAATCTTCATTGAGTGCCCACATATGCTAAATGTGAGGCAAGCATAATAGAATTACACAGACCATAGAAAATTAAATTTCATACCATGAATAATAGAAAAACTTGGTTCAGGTAGCAGCATTTGGTGTTCAGTTATTATCATAGTTTGATTGATATGAACCAGATAATTGCCATGATTGCCAATTCTCCACTTTATACATTGGTTGTGACTACTAGGGGGATCAATCAAGGTTTTGACTTGACTAATTCTATGGGAGTTTTAATCCTTCTCCCCCTCCTACATCCCAACCCTTTGCTTCCATATCTACATATTGTCCATCATATTTAAATATTAATAAACCCACTGATCGATGAGACTAAACAAGGAGGTCCAGTAAGATGAATGTGGGCTTTAGGAAAGCTTGGAAAATGTCTTGGTCTTCTATTTTGCTTCCACTCTTGCTTTTAGACTGCCTTAAAACCTCAGTCTATTGAAATGACCATATAAGACATGTTGGATATACTTCTGGTATACCTGTCTTTCAGAAAGGCCCAGGTTGACTGCTAGTTCTGATTTTCTCCGAATGGTGATGTATCTATTGCAGTGGAATTCCTTCTCTAGCTCCAATCTCTGATGATCTGTGTAAACCACACGATACTTTTCTTTTGTCCTGGTTTTCCCTGTTATGGGAGAAAGCAATATATTTAATCATATTTTACTTCTTAGGAGACTGTTTTGGTTGAAAGATTCATAACTACTGTTGCCATCCTTATCTATTACTCTCTAATATGAAACAAGTACATTTTTTGAACCAAATATGTCATATGTCCACTTCTCCATTAAACTCTTTGTCATCTGTGGCTATATATATATATATATATATATATAACACACTTATCATGCCACCATTGACTTCCTGCTACACCAAAGCATTTTATTTTTTTTTTAAAGCAAACACCTAACCCATGATCTTCATTCTCTTCCCGCTCACATATGGGAATAGCATTGGCAGTAGTAACAAAATATATCATATATACACTTTCTTTTATATTTTATGCAGGTCCTTCATACCATTTCCTATTGAACCTCTAACCTACACTTTTGAATTATGCAGAGTGTGTCTTATCCCAATTTTACCAATAAGAAACCTGAGGCTCAGTGTAGGTAAGTGGTTCTGTGCTAGTAAGTTGAAGTGTGGGGACCCAAACATATACCTCTGACTCCCAGTCCAGTATGCTAAATATTATTCCTAGTTTAAACATGCTTGGAAGCATAAGAATCTCCAAGTGTGGCAAATTATTCTGTGATCCTGACATTATTAGTTACATACATTCTAGTTATGTATACATTCTAGAGATAATTTTGTTTGGGTAGTAATTTAAAAAGAAAATATTTATTGTCTCTTAGATTCTGTGCTAGGATAGCCCTTATTACCTACCAGAAAAAAAATATTTTCTTTTGTGAAGTCTTAAATCAATTTTATTTCCAAGTGGCTAATGAATGGGGGAAGGAGGTGTTGACTTAAGCAGAATAAAATGAGTATTCTAGTATTCTTTGAAAGGATATACAAACATTTGCTTTGTGTTACAGCATTTAACTAATTTCTCATGCCCTTCGTCAAATAGAGTATTATTCCTGCTTTTATATTTTCCAAAGGTGATTAAGAAGCTTCTCTTTCTTTTCAGTTTTTCTAACTCCCTCCAGGATCTTCCTCCTTTTCTCTATGGCATTTGGCAAACTGCTTCTGATCTGCCCTGGTTGTTTTTGATGTGAGGTTTTGGGGAGCGATCTGTAGGACAAAGGTTTCTTTAAAGTGGTTCTCTAAACCTCATTGAGGTGTTAAGATGCAGCACAGGCCTAACAAAGGAGGCTACGTGGCATCAGATCCCATCCTGAACCCTCTGTGCATTCAGGAACACCAACCAGTTGGTTTGAAATTTACAAGCCCTAAACAAATGTCAGACACTCTTTCATCTCCAGGAAAGAAATAAAAACATGTGAATGTAGAAACAAATTCTAGATGAGAGATATGTTTTAGTATTAAACTTAATGGGCTGAATAACCCATGGACTAATGAACTAAACAAAACTTCTCCTCTTGAAAACTGGAAATGATGAGCCCTGGTCAATTAACCTACCTGAAAGGCCCAAACTTTGAGCTGGTTTTCTGAATCCAAACAGAAACCCAGGAAACCAGGGGTCTGGCATTTGGTTTGTTACAAAGGCAGATGTATATTTGAGATCACAGTGAATACTTTGAGATTTAATTTATTTCCAGAACCTCATATCTTAGGATCAAAAAATATTTTTTGAAGAGATGTTTCTTAAAAGCCATTCTAATCCCAAAGTAGCTGAGTATTTAAATTATAACTTGAGGCAGAAGTTAAAATTCAACTTGTGTATGTCTGTGTTTTCTGTTCTTTGATAATCAGTAAATATAACCAGACTTCAAGAACTCTGAAAGGTTGCAGTCCTTCCCTACCCCCATTGGCCATAAATTCCCCTCTTGCAGTTTCTTCTGAGGACAATAAAGTCAAGACCAGCCCTCTTTATTTGCCATGAAAATCCTCACCCTTTCCGGCAATATAACCCCTGAAGAAAGGAGGGATGAGGAAGATCCCAGCTGCATATCAAAGCCATGTGAAGTGTTAAAAAGAATCTGTTGTCTCCATCTGACAGATAAGACCTCAAACGTCAAGAAGATGTAGCCCAGGGGAAATATTGACTGCACATTTTGCAAAGAGAAATGAATTCTTCTCGTGTCCCTCCTCCTGAACTCTCTTCTTTTCTTCTGTTTCATTGCCTCTGCCCCTTAAATGATGAAATTGGGTTGAATGGGATTTGACCATCTTCTAGCAGATTCCATATTCCCATACCAAACCAAATCAAAGATGATGAAAACCAGTTTCCTTCTTTCAGGAGTACAGTGCAATTGACTTCATAATAATGACTTTCCATCTATGCTCCTTTTAGGTAAAAATTAAATCCAGATTCATGTGTAAAAATTGTCCAATGAAATGGTCAAAACAAAAGAACACAATGATAAGCTTCAAGAATTATTAAGCAACTTATTTTCTGAAGTGTCTTAATTGAGTAAAACCTTTTAAGTACAACTTCCTCAGTGTTTTGTCCAGTGGCTTAATCAGAATTATTCAAAGTCACTTCCTTCTCTCTATCTCACTCCTAACAAAAAAACCTTTCTCCAGTCCTGCTTAGGTTACTGCCTTGGCAAAACTCATCCAAGGCTATAACTGTGGGTAATAGAAAAAATGAAAAAAAGAATTCCTCGCTGTAATACACTGACAATGTTTAAAATATGAAAATACTTAACTTTTCACAGAACCTTTCTTTATTTCCATATAATCTTTAAAATGAGATGTGTATTGAAACAAACCACTTAGGGAACAAAACAGAAGTAAAAAATATCTTTCTTTTTAACCAAACCACCTAGGGGATAGTCATTTACTCTATATGTAAGTACCCTTTCTGTCCTTAGAAATTTAAAGCAATAATAGTCATTATGAAATGTTTTCTGATTGTTCCCTAAATTGTGTATTTTTCTTTCTTTAAGTTAAGGTTATTTAAAATAGTCCTCAGTAATGGAAAGAGCTTTTATTTGATTATCTTAATCAGACAGGGGTTACTTCCATTTTGTAGTTCATCTAATTGTCTTCTCAGCCATAAGCCAAATGTTGTCCCATAGTACTACAGAGTGAAGTAGAAAATTTAGGAGGATCTGACTCATTCATTCATTTAACAAATATTTGTTTAACACTATGTACTAAGCATACAAATGGGTACATTTTGGTTCAGAGTGGTCCAGTGAAGTGATCAGCTTAATTTTTTTGTGGAGTTCAAAACCTGAGACCCATAGAAGGGCTTCAGTGGAGCCATGGATCTCTCAAAATTATTCAAAAAATGACATGTGTGTGTATGTGTGTGCATGTGTGTGCAAGTATGCATGTACATTTTTCTGGGGAAAAGGTACATAGTTTTCATTATATTCTTAAATTGTAGCTAAATCTGCATCTTGGGCTACAAGCATACAGGAAAATGACAATTTTAATTTATAAGACATTAAAATGAAACAAAGGTTGAATACAATAAAGCTTCAACTACAAGATAACCTGCCAGGAGTCAAAGGGGTTCCAAAATAATTCAATTTTAAATTTCTTATAGAGTTTGGAGAGAAAATCTTGTGAAGGTGGCATTGTATAGCCAAGTTTGAAGGTTTGATGACATGACAAACTAAGGAGTCCGTTTCTAAACTTCTCCTGGCATCAGCATTACCCAATAGGGAGACCTGAGCTTATGAAAACAAATGTAAATGGAAGACTTTTAAGCACAGAAACCTGTCACATTTTCTCTCATAAACAAAAATTCAAGACTCAAGATAATTTCTTTTGTCCTTCTCCCTCCCACCAATTGTTCTCTCTTCCAAACATACTAAAGAGACTTTCCTTTTCTAAAGTACTTCAAAACATCATCTTGGACTGAGAGCAGCTACTTTTTGACTTTTGTATTTTTTGCTGATCTTAGGTCTTAGTAAATGTATGTTAATTACAACCCTAAGATTAGATGTAATAACAGCCCCAAGAATGTCCCACCCTAACCTCATTTTCTATTCTACTTAGCCAGCTGACTTGCCCATATTTTTAAAAATGCAGATTTACTTCCAAACACTTTAAAGCGAAGTGTTTAGCTCTACTCTTAGTTTGGGATTGCTACCCTAGTAATGTCCCAATCAACCAGAACTGCCTCTTCCTAACTAAGAGTCCTCCTAATGATAAAAGTTGATCCCTTCCCACTCTCGTTTTTGCTTTTTAAAGGGGAGAAAAAGTGCAGAACTTTGAACAAAAACATAATCATTATGGACAAATGCTACTAAAATTCATTTCCTCTCCAGAGGGATAAAAGTGATAGAGTAAAATTTTACCAATTTTCTCCAATGACAGGGAGCGACAGATTGGAATAATAAAAATATGGTAAAAGAACAACTACAGCTGAAAACAGACATCTCTCCACCTCCCCTCATCCAGGATTAAAGCAGAGTACCCATTTCCCCTGCCCTGGGCTCCCAGCAGCCCCCATTGGCTTGTTGGTAGGAGCATGAGTCAGCATTAGGCTGGGATCTCTGGGCCTTCCTGCACTCCATCACAGACCTGCATCCAGCCTCTGTGTCTCCAGAAGCCTTTCTGGACAGTTATGAAGTCTTTAACTTCCTATTAGTGCTGGGGCTGATAGTTGTGTGCCCATGCATGTTAGAGTTGAGTAGCTTATTATGTTCCAGCAGTGTGCTGTTGCCTTCTCACCTGACTCAACTCTTCTATTGGGAGAAAAGATGTTGGAAGAAAGTAATGGGTTTGAGTCCAGCTTGCCTCTGCCAAATTGGGTGAATGAAGCTGAAGTTTCCTTGAAAGCCAAGATGACAAGGCCACTTTGCAATGGGGGGCCTTCGTGGCTAAACTGGAAGGTCCATTGCCAACCAAGCACTGTGAAACCTAAGTTGAGCATGACCAGCTTTTGAGGGGAGTGGACCTGCCCAGATGGGGAAGGGTTTTCAATAGAAAGGGCAAGCAGCAGTGACAGCACTGGGATATCCTGGCTATCCCCTCCCTTCATTCACCCATTGTCCTTTCCCGTGTATCTCTCTTCCCATCTGGGCAACTACAAGATTGGATCCTGATCCTTGTGGCTCAACATGTCCATTGTCCACCCGTTTGCTTTCTTGACTCGTCAGGAAATGATGAAAAACAACAACAACAACAACAACAACAACAACAACAACAGATCCTAGGGTCGGTTTGGTTCCAAGCGCCGCACTCTGAGGACTCTGAGCAGAGGCACATGCAAGGGGAAGTCACTAATGTGGGAGGGGACCCTGGGCACTTAGCCAGGAAGTACTCCTCAGCTAAACTGTTCGTGGAGAGGCCTGAGAAGTAGGGTGCAGACAGGCCAAGAGAAGTAGAAGCTTCAAAGCGAAGAAAGGAAGAGTGTGAGGGCATTGGGATCGATTACTCGCCCGTAACCTGCACAGTCTTGCGCATCCACGCATAAGGGCTGTGAAGGCTTCTGTTAGAAGATCTGGCATCCGCGGCGTCGGTGTCTACGGGGAACAGTGACCCGCTGCCTCGGGCTGGCAGGCTGCCACTGCTGCTTCCTCCTCCCACAGGACCCAAGTTGTATTCTGGGGAGCCAAAAGCGGCAGGGCTCAAGGTCATGTCGTTCACGGGCACAGTGCCCATTGTACTGGACGACCCAGGGTAAGCATTCCAGTCTTCTCGAGGGGGACTATAGGGCGAACCCCAGCCCCCCAGCGACGACCCGTGAGAATCCATGCTGGGCATATGGGGATACCCCATGAAGTGCGCATAGGCAGGGACTGCTGTGAAGTTGGAGGCTGGCAGGAGACTCCCACCGCCCCCAGTGCCGCCAGTCCCGGCAGTGCCGCCTCCCGCGGGGTTCCTGAGAGTGCCCAGGTACATGCCTGCTTCTTTTTCCAAAAGGCAGCTTCTGGGTATGAGGAAGGAGCTCCCTAAGCCATTCTGAAGTTCTTGTAAGGCCCCAATCGACTTTGAGAAGCAGCAGGGAATCAATACGTTACTCGGTAGCTGTACTGCACGCTCTGCTGTGCCTCTCAGACTACTCCATCCCGCGTTTCCTACCCCGTCAGGTTTCCAGGTGACTGGTAGCCCGGTATAGATAGGCCACTAATAGCTAGGCTGACGTCAAGGGGCTTCGGACTTTTACATATCATTTGCATTTAAATGAAGGGCCATTTCACTTTCACAGGGACTTGTTCACTGTAGCTCCCTCTCCCAGAGCTCCCTGGCTTTTCGGTCTCATCTTTATCACTTTTGTCCATCTGGTCCCCATAGCAGTAGTTTGCGCTTTTGGACACAAGAGTTCCTCCAAGGGTTTCTGACCAGCTCCCTCCAAAGTGAGATGAAAACAGGCAGATGCAGGGCCAAGTCCTGCTCTGGGGCCTCCTCTTTCTGCGGAACTTCCCTCACTCAGCCCAGCCTGCATCTGTGGTATCCCTTCTTCCCACATTCTCCTGCAGGAGTATTCCATTGGAATTGGCCCAGGATACCATTGAAAAGAGCTTTCCCTTCTCATTGCTCCCTCCCCCAGATGGAGGGCTTTGTTTCTAACAACAGAGATTCATTTCACAAGTATATATTTTGTGTCTTCTGAGTGGTAGGCACTGTTGTGGGCACTGGAAATACAGCAGTGAACAAGAGACAAACATTTTGCTCTGCATTACATTACAGTGGGTGACAGGCTGGATTAATTGAATGTTTTAAAGAAAGATGAAGAGAGTAGGTTATGAAACAAGGAAGGAAAAGGAGAAGAGGCATGTGGGAAGTGGGCTTTCTTAGTTTCATGTCAATCCATTAGTCTCAGGTGTCTTTCCACCAGGTATGACTTCTGCCTCAAAGCCAGTGCCCCAAGGGGTCAAATTCCTGCAGTCTCAAATCCAGGGTAGCCACAGCTTCCAACTTCCTTTCACACTTGAAAATATTCCCTTTGTAAAGTTCCAATTATTGAAAAAGACGTGGGTTTGCCAGTAGATGCCAACAAACACAAGATTTCGGTTCAAGAAACTGGATAACCTTTTGACCACAAAATCACTCTGCACCCCAGTGTTCTTTCCCATCCCCCCCCCAAAACCTACCACAACCTGTGCTCCTACTCAGGGAATGTGCTCCTCTATAAAGTCCAACCAAACCTGGCACCCCATATAAACTGACCTCTCTTTGGCTTTGGGAATCTCTCTTCACCTCTGGGAATTTCAGGGATTTTTCCTGTATAAAATAGAGATCCTAAGTGTCTACACTACAAGGCAGGATTTGAGATAATATATTCAAATTGCTTAACTTAGTGCTTAGTAACAGTATGAGACCACTGTATTCATTAATTCACTCAACAAATATTTATTGAGTGCTAGGTGCTATTTTATGCATGGAGACATCAGCAGTGAACAGATAAAGCCCCTGACCTTATTAAGCTTGTATTCTAGTGAGGTGAGACACTAATAAGTAATTACATTTTATGGTATGTCAGATGGTAATAATCAGTGCTGTGAAGAAAAAGAAAGCAGGAAGGAGGATACAGAATGTTAGTGGGGGGGTGTTGCAATTTTAAATGTGGTGGTCTGGGAGAACCTCACATCAAAATGACATTTAAGTAAAATACAGAAGAGGTACTGGTATGAACTATGAAGAGAGGATCCAGAGGGAACAAGTGAAAAGAGAATGTCTGTCTTCTATTGGAGAAACAGAAAACAAACAAACAAACAAAACAAAAACAAAAACAAAAACAACCAACCAAACAAAAAACAACCCAAAAGCCAAAACAAAACAAAAAACCTGTGTAGCTAATGAATAGATGGGGTCAGTTCAAAGGCTAAGGGGGAGTAAGTTTTGCTCTGCGTGAGGCAGGAAGACATTGTAGGGCTTTGAGCAGAGGAGTGACATAATTTAAGTTTTGAAAGAATCTCTAGCAGTTGGAATAAGAACAGACTGTAAGTGGGCTGATTAATTAAAAGGCTATTGCAATAATCCAGGTGAATGGCATTGGGGTTAGAGGAAAGTGGTTGGATTCTGAATATATTTTGTTTGTTTTTAATGTTTATTTGTTTATTTTGAGAGAGACAGAGAGAGCATGAGTGGGGGAGGGGCAGAGAGAGAGAGAGGGAGAGAGAGAATCTCAAGCAGGCTCTGCTGCTGTCAGTATGGAATCCGAGGCAGAGCTGGATCCCATGAACCGTGAGATCATGACCTGAGCTGAAATTGAGTTGATGCTCAACTGACTGAGCCACCCAGGCTCCCCAGATTCTGGATGTGTTCTAAAGCCTGCTTTGGAGAAAGAGAAGAAACAAAAGTAATTGGTCAGCAAAGACTAATTAAGGACTGCGATTAGGGAGAAGGGACTAAAATCCAGGGAAAGTAACATACTTATAAAACACTTTTTACACATGATGTCATTTAATTTTCACAACAGCCCCATGAGTTATTTATTATTATTGTTGTTGTTATTATTCCCATTTTAGACATGAAGAAACTAAGGCTCAGAGAGGTGACCTGATGATTTCAATGAACTACTGGTGTGTAGTATAGTTAGGTTCCCATCCTATACCACACTAACTGCAAATTTTATGTTTTTAAATTGGAACTAGACTAAGTATACAACCTCGGGGATTAAGTTTGGGGCTTGGCTTCTATTTTCTTTCTTTGCTCAGGCTCCCAGGCCTGTCTTTCAATATTTTTCATATCATGTACCCAATTGCCCTTGCATTATTCTCTTTCACCTATTCTATACTGAGGCAAACTGGTCCACCCTCATTTGAAAAACTGTATCAGAATGGAAGCACATGGAGTACGTTTAAAAGTTAGCTAACCAAATATTATCATTTTACCTGTGAAAAAACTGAAGGCCTGACAAGAAAAGGTATTCTTTAAGGAAGTGAATGACAGAACTGAGATTCAAATTCAGGTCTGTTGCCTCCCACCTCAATACTCTTTCTACTAAAAAATGTCTTTACTTATGCAATTTCCTCTGTGTAGGCTATTTTTCTTTATAAAAAAATGTTCAAATTCTCCCTATTTTTCATGACTCTGTTCAAATGCTCCTTCTTCCCTAAAGCTTTATGTGATGATTCTCCTGTCAGAAGGCACTCTTCCAATGAAATCTTGTCATTTGCAATGGGATGGATGGAGCTAGAGAGTATTATGCTAAGTGAAATAAGTCAAAGACAAATACCATATGATTTTACTCATATGTGGAATTTAAGAAATGATAAAAAAACAAGCAAAGGGGACAAAAAGAGAGAGAGGCAAACCAAGAAACAAACCCTTAACTATAGAGCACAAATTGACGGTTATCAGAGGGGAGGTAGGGAAGGGGATAGGTTAAATAGGTGATCGGGATTAAGGAGTGCACTTGTTATGATGAGCACCAGGTGTTGTACAGAAGTGTTGAATCATATATTGTACCCCTGAAACTAATACTACACTGTGTGTTTACTAACTGAAAATTTTAAATAAAAACTTTAAAAAATAAAAAAAAGAAAGCACTCTTCCTCTTGTCTGAATTCCATTATCAACTTCACTCCATTAACTAATACTATTCTTATCCACCTTAGAATTATTTGGGGTTCTATCTAAATCTTTGGAATTTGAACACCATGAAGAGGTATTAGGAAGCATGTTTGAGCCCAGCAGAGTGGAGTATCATGCACATGGTAGGGTCTTAGGAAATATTTGTGTGCTGAATCAATAAATGACCTTGAAACTATAGAATGGAACTCATCATTTTGACCCAGCTCCGGAGATATCTAGAAGAGAAGCCAGTAACAACATTGCCCAGTGTTTGGCAGAACTTGGCTTAAGGATTACTCCATTTTGTGATTTGTTTGTTTCTAGGAAGATGGGAGTGGATTGGGGAAGTAGGGAATGAAAGGGGAGGCAGACAGGCAGGGAGGTTCAGTCTAGTTTGACTCGAGATTTTGATTTCTTTCTTTACCTGAGAGGTGGCCTCACTGAAGAAAACAGAGTGGCCAGCAGCAGGAGTCAAACTCCACAGTCTGAAGATCAGAACTCAGGCCATGCAAGTGTTATTTAGTACTTCTAGGGAGTGATCTCTTAATTTTTCTGAGACTTAGAGAGGCATTGGTCAAATAGGCCTCTGTTAGACACTTCCCTTCCATTGCCCACCTCTGGACTGATCCTTACAGACCAAGTTAATTATAAGGCTTGAGGTAGATATGAATGTGAAATTGCTTTGTGAACAGTGAAGTACACTTGTGATGGACTATGGGTATCTGGGCAAACCTTTTATTTAGTAGTCTTAATATTTGGAAGGTTCTCATTGCCTAGTAAATATTTTCTAAGCCTGGTCTGGCAACTCTCCTCCATCCCACCCTCCCCCACCTCCCTGGCCCAGATTTCAGCTGGTTTAGCCTCTACAGAGGACAAGGAGTCTGGACTATGGAGATTGGCTTCAGTCGTCCATCCTGGGGCCCTCATTGCTACTGGGAAGGAAATGAAGAATGCAGACTAAGACCCTCTTACTGACATGGTAATTGAGGCTGAGAATAGGGCAAAGATTTACCCAAGGCACACCCTAATAAATAATCTGCGGGACTTGGATTTAAATCCAACCATAACTAACTGAGGAACTCTGCAAGTCACTCTACCTATCTTAGCCTCAGTTCCCAACAGGAAAAATAGGACGGACAATAGAAATTGCTTCATACAGATTTGGGAGAATTCAGTGCTCCAGTCATGTGCTCAACAAAAGGCCAATGTTATAATCCACAGAGTGGGTAGGACTTTCACAGGGCATGAAACTATTATACCTCCTATAGCTCACATCCATGCATGGAAGGCACTGAGACTGGGGAGAAGACCCAGAGCAATTTAAACATCTATGCCTGTTGCCTCTCCAGTCAAATTTTTCTCTCTGGGTTTTAGAAATTAGCCACCCCTGGGGGGTATCTGGGTTGCTCAGTGGGTTACTTGTCCAACTCTTGGTTTTAGCTCAGGTCATGATCTCACGGTTCATGAGTCTGAGCCCCACATATGGCTCTGTGCTTATAGTGTGGAGCCTACTTGGGATTTTCTCTATCTCCCTCTCTCTCTGCCCATCCCTGCTCATTCTCTCCCTCTCCCCCCCCTCTCTCTCTCTCAAAATAAATAAACTTAAAAAAATAGCCTCCCTCCACTCACCCATCCCCATTTCCCTCCCTTAGTTCTTTGGAGCCTTAGTAATACCAATGCTGAGTCTTGGGCATTGTGTTCCTTCCATCCAGGTTTATCATTGTGATGGGCTTCTGTACTTCCAGGGCCACACACTCTGGAGAATGAGCACCACCACTAGGCTCCAGGCCTGTCCCAAAGTGTCACAGTGAAGGTGGGATCAAGGTGTGTTTTGGAGAAAGATTAAGGTTCTTTCATGGGAACCTGAGTAGTTAGGGTTAGGCCAGGACTCTGTACCCACCCTGCCCTCAGGGCCAGGTTCTGGGTTAGGAGAACAAGAGGAATGAGGAAGGTCCAGGGCTTTGAGAAGGAGGCCAGAAGAAAACGTGGAGAAATAGGCTTCTTGGGCATCCAAGAGCATTTTTCACTCTGGGAGAGAGGTGTATACAAGGAAGCAAGTAGGGTCCAGTGCCACGATTCCAAACTTAGGAAGGATGGGTCGGGGAAGACGTTTATAGATGAGAGAGGGAGGAGGAAGGCAGAGAGGCCAACCAAAAATGAGGAGACTGTAAACCCAACATTCTAGCATTAAAGGGAATTCAGACTAATTCTGAGAGGATAGGCTAGGCTAATTTTCTGAAGGAAAAAGAGAAATAAAAGTCCTGGCTATCTACTTTGGGAAAGAGAACTAGAGACCCAGTTCACAGGTCATGTACTCTAAGTCAGAACCAGTGCTTTTTCCTTTATGGAGTGAACTTTCGTTAGGCTCACTACAATCAAAAGGGGTAGATGGGGGGCACCTGGGTGGCTGAGTCAGCTAAGTGACCAACTTTGGCCCAGGTCATGATCTCATGGCTCATGCGTTCAAGCCCTGCATAGGGCTCTGTGCTGACAACTAAGAGCCTTGAGCTTGCTTTGGATTCTGTGTCTCCCTCTCTCTGCTCCTCCCCCACTTGCACTCTGTCTGTCTCTCTCAAAAATAAATAAACATTAAAAAATGTGTAGATGGGATAGATCAGCCCTGTTTTACAGCAGGGCGGGAATGGAGGTAAGAATGGAGACTCAATGAGGTTTAGTTAACTGGCCCAAGGTTAAATATCCAATAAGAAGCAGTCAGGAAATCATTATCTAGTCTGAGTACAAACTTCATGCAGGGCTTGGAGATCAGGACTCAGAGAATAATGGCCCAGTTGTTATTCCTATATTTACTGAACACAGGATAAAAGGGAAAATTGGCATAAACATAATGGGAGAATAGGACATTAGTTCTGAAAACTAACATGCCCACTATGAGGGGCCAGGAAGTACTGAGGTGGGTGAACAAGTTGATGAAATATGGAGTGGCCTCTTTTAGAAGTCTAAGTGGAAGCCAAACAGAGTCACATTAGTGACTGACATTTGATTTTATAATGAGAATTTTCACTCTAAAAGGTTTGCTTTTACTTTAATCTTGCTTTAGCCCATTTTCTTTGTTCTCTCCCACTTGAAATGCCTCTTACATCATTTTATCTTACTACTTTTTGCTTGTTTCCTCATTGGAAAATTTCTTCCTGCATTTTCATTCTCTCCTAAACACTCAAACTTCATTATTCTTCAAATAACTAATTATAGCCAATTACATGTATATATTACATGTATATAATTGCTAAAATTTACATTTTAAGTTCACAGCAAAATTAGAAATAGACAGTTCTTGTATACCTCTGTCCCCCCACATACCTACAACCTTCACCACTATTGATGACCACTATTTCAGTGATACATTTGTTATAATCAATAAACCTATTTTGATGTATCATCATCACTTAATTCCATAGTTTATGTTAGGGTTCACTCTTAGTGGTGTACATTTTATGAGTTTTGACAAATGTATTATGACATGTATCCACCATTGTAGTATCACAGAATACTTTTATTGCCCTAAATATTTTCTGTGTACTGCCCATTTATCCCTTTCTGCACCAAATCCCTAGAAACCACTGGTATTTTTATGGTTTCCATACTTTTGCATTTTTAGAATGTCATATAATGGAATCATATAGTATGTAGACTTTTTGGATTTCCTTCTTTCAATTTAATATGCATTTAATATTCCTCAGTGTCTTTTCATGGCTTGATAACTCATTTCTTTTTAGCACTGAAAAATATTTCATCGTCTAGATGTACCATGGTTTATTCACCTACCGAAGGACATCTTGGTTGCTTCCAATTTTTGACAATTGTGAATAAAGCTGCTATAAACATCTGTCTGCAGGTTTTGTATGGAAAGAAGTTTTCAATTCATTTGGGTAAATACTTAGGAATGTGACTGCTGAATCATATAAGGGTATATTTAATTTTAAAAGAAATTGCCAAACTGTCTTCTAAAGTGGCTGTACAATTTTGTATTCCCACTAGCAATGAATGAGAATTCCTGTTGCTATACATCTTTACCAGCATTTTGTGTCAGTGTTTTGAACTTTGGCCAAACTAATAGGTATGTAGTACTAACTACGTACATTGCTTTAATTTGCAATTTCCTAATGACAAATGATGTTGAACATATTTTTATATGCTTACTTGCCAACTAAATATCTCCTTTTCTTAAATTTTTACTTAAATTCCAGTTAGTTAACATACAGTGTGGTATTAGTTTCAGGTGTACAATATAGTGATTCCACACTTCCATACATAACTCAGTGCTCATCACAAGTGCACCCTTTAATCCCTATCATCTATTTAACACATCCCTCCACCTACCTCCCCCCCTCCACCCCGGTAACCATTAGTTTGTTCTCTATAGTTAAGAACGTGTTTCTTGGGGCGCTTCAGTGGCTCAGTCAGTTAAGCGTCTGACTCTTGATCCTGGCTCAGGTCATGATCTCCCGGTTTGTGGGATTGAGCCCTGCGTTGTCATGTTCTGCACGGACAGTGTGGAGCCTGCCTGGTATTCTCCCTCTTCCTCTCCTTCTGCCCCTCCCCCACTTGTGCTCTGTCTCTCTCAAAATAAATAAATAAACTTAAAGAATCTGTTTCTTGGTTTGGCGCTCTCTTTTTCTCTCTGTCTCTCTCTTTTTTCCCCTTTGCTTATTTGTTTTATTTCTTAAATTCCACATATGAGTGAAATCATGTGGTATTTGTCTTTCTATGACTTATTTTGTTTAGCATAATACTCTCTAGCTTCATCCATGTCATTGCAAATGGCAATATTTCATTGTTTTTTATGGCTGTGTAATCTGAATATCTTCTTTGTTGAAATGTCTGTTTAAATCTTTTGCCCATTTAAAAAATCTTACTGCTCATTTTCCTATCGTTGAGTTCTTTGTACATTTTGGATAAAAGTCCTTTGTAAGACCTGTCTTTTGCAAATATTTTCTCCCAGATGTGGCTTGTCTCCTCATTCTCTTGACATAGTCTTTCACGAAGCATAAGTTTTTCTTTCATACATTATGCCTTTGGTGTAATACCCAGAAGGTCCTATTTATACCTAAGGTCATATAGGTTACCTTCTATGTTACCCTCTAGGAATTTTAGAGTTTTGCATTTTAAATTTAGGTCTATGGCCCATTCTGAGCCAATTTTTGTGAAGATTTTAAGGTCTATTTCATTTTTTTTTTTTGGCATGTGGATGTCCAGTTGTTCCAGCACCACTTTTTGAAAAGACTATCTTTGCACTACTATACAAGCATAACTTATTTTATTGAAGTTAGGTTTATTGCACTTCACAGATACTGTGTTTTTTTAACAGATTGAAGGTTTGTGGCTACACTAGTCAAGCAAGTCTATTAGTGACATTTTTCCAACAGCGTTTGCTCCTCCCTTCATGTCTCTGTGTTATATTTTGGTAATTCTCACAATATTTTAATTATTTATTATTATTATTGTTATATTTGTTATGGTGATCTGTGAGCCTTGGTTATGACTTGCTGAATGCTCAACTGATGATTAGCATTTTTTAGCAGTAAAGTATTTTTAAAGTATGTAGATTGTTTTTTTGGACATAACCCTATTGCACACTTAATAAACTACAGTATAGTGTAAACCTAACATTTATATGTATGGGGAAACCAAAAAATTCATTTGACTCACTTTATTGTGATATTCATCTTATTCATACCAAACCAAGTGGTATGGAACTGAATCTGCTATATCTCCAAAGTATGCCTGTATTGCTTTTCCTACTCTATCAAAGATCAGTTGATTGTATTTATGTGGGTCTACTTCTGGGCTCTCTATTCTGTTCCATTAAGCTATTTTTCTATTCTTTTAGTAAGACCACACTGTCCTGATTTCTATAGCTTTATAATAAGCTTTGAAGTTCAGTAGTGTCAGTCGTCTAATTTTGTTCGTCTTCTTCAATATTGTGTTTGTTATTCAGGGTCTAAACTTCATATAAACTTTAAATCAGTTTGTCAATATCCACAAGATAACTTGCTGGGATTTTGACTGGGATTGTATTAAATCTATATATAGATCAAGTTAAGAAGTGACTTGGCAATACTGAGTCTTCCTGTACATGAATATGGAATATATCTCCATTTATTTAGTTTTTTGATATCCTTCATCAGAGTTCTGTAGTTCTCCTAGAGATATTGTATTATTTCAGATTTAGACCTCAGTATTTAAATTGTTTGGATTATAATGTAAATGGTAATGCATTTTTAAATTTCAAATTCCACTTATTTACTGCTGACATATACAACAGTGATTTACTTTTGTATATTTATCTTGTAACCTGCAATATTTCTACAATTGCTTATTAGCTCCAGGAGTTTTCAAAATTATAATTCTTTCAGATTTTCTACATAGAAGATTACTTCATCTGCAAAAAATCTCCTATTTCTTTGCTCCCAACTTGTATACTTTTTATTTCCTTTTCATATCTTACTGTATTAGCTAAGATTTATGGTACTATGTTGAAAACCAGTGGTGAAAAGGGATATCCATATCTTGTTCTTGATTTTAGTTGGGAAGCTTCTAGATTCTCACCATTATGTCAGTTGTAGGTTTTTGTAAATTTTTGGGGATCAATTTGAAGATGTTTCCCTCTGTTCCTTGTTTGCTGAGAGTTTTTGTCATGGATTGGTGGTAGATTTTGTCAAATTCCTTTTTTACATATATTGACATAATCATGTGATTTTCCTCCTTTAGCCTGTTGATGTAATGAATTACAATAATTGATTTTCTAATAGTGAACCAGCCTTGCATACATGGAATAAATCCCACTCAGTCATGGTTTATAATTCTTTTTATATACAGTATAAATACAGTATAAATACTGTATAAATATATACAGTACGGTATATCATTTCTTTTATATACAGTTATATTCAATTTGCTAATATTTAGTTGAAGATCTGTTCATGAGAGATCTATGTTCATGAGAGATATTGGTCTGTAGTTGTTTGTAATGTCTTTGGTGTTGATTTTTGGCTAATGTTGGCTTCATAGAATGAATTAGGAAGTATTTTCTCTGCCTTTATCTTCTGAAAGAAATGGAAGAGAATGGGTATAGTGTCTTCCTTAAATGTTTGGTAGAATTGATCAGTGAACATACCTAGGCTTTTTGTTTTGAAATATTATTGATTATTGATTTAACCTATTTAATAGAAATAGGCCTATTTAGATTGTCTATTTCTTCCTGGGTGAGTGTTGGCAGATTGTAACTTTCAAGGAATTGGTCCATTTATTCTTTATCAAATATGTGGGCACTGAGTTGTTCTTAATATTTATTTGTTATCCTTTAATGTCCATGGGATCTATAGTTATATCCTTTCTTTCATTTTTGATATTAGGAACTTGTTTTTCTCTCTTTATTCTTTAGTTAACCTAGCTAGAAGCTTATTGATTTTATTGATCTTTTCAAACAACCAGCTCTTCCTTTCATTGATTTGCTTTATTGTTTTCCTATTTTCAATTTCCTTCATTTCTGCTCTGATTTTTATCTTTATTTTTCTGCCTCTTTTGTTTTTATTAACTTTATTGAAGAATAATTGACAAATTAATTGCCTATATTTAAAGTACACAATGTGATGATTTGCTATACATATACATTATAGAATGATTACCAAGTTCAAGATAAGCACATATCACTTCACATAGTTAACATAGTTAACTTTCTTTTGTGTGTGGTGAGAATGCTTAAGATATACTCTCAGCAACTTTTAAGTATACAACATTGTATTAACTATGGTCACAATGCTGTACATTAGATCCTCAGAATTTTTTCTTCCTACAACTGAAGATGTGTGCCCTTTGACCTACCTTACCTCACTTTTCCTTCATCCCAAGCACTGCCAACCACCATGCTATTCTCTGTTCCTATGAAAACAATTTGTTTTTGATTCTACACATAAGTGATACCATACACTGTTAGTCTTTCTCTGTTTGGTTTATTTCATATAGCATAACGCACATGAGATTCATCCATGTTTTCACAAATAGGATTTTCTGCTTTTTTATGGCTGAATAATATTTGGTCATATGTACATATTCCACTTATTTTTTTATACATTTATTCATCAAGGAACAATTTTATCCCTGTCTTGGCTTTTGCAAATAATGCTACAATGAACATGGGAATGCAGATATCTTTCAATATTGTGATTTCATTTCCTTTGTATATAAACCCAAATGCAGAATTGCTGGATCATATTGTAGTTTTCTTTTTAATTTTTTGAGGACCCACCATACTATTCTACATAATGACTGTACCAATTTACATTCCCACCAAGAGTGCACGAGGTTTCCCTTTCTCCACATCCTCAGCAACACTTATCTCTTGTCTTTTTGATAATAGCCATCCAGAGAGGTGTGAGGTATTATCTCATTGTGCATTTGATTTGCATTTCCTTGATGATTAGTGATATTGAGCACCTTATTCATGTACCTGTTGACCATTTGCATGTCTTCTTTGAGAAAATGTCTCTTAAGTTCCTCTGTCCATTATTTAAAAATTTTTTTTTCAACGTTTATTTATTTTTGGGACAGAGAGAGACAGAGCATTAACGGGGGAGGGGCAGAGAGAGAGGGAGACACAGAATCGGAAACAGGCTCCAGGCTCTGAGCCATCAGCCCAGAGCCTGATGCGGGGCTCGAACTCACGGACCGCGAGATCGTGACCTGGCTGAAGTCGGACGCTTAACCGACTGCGCCACCCAGGCGCCCCTCCTCTGTCCATTATTAAATCACATTTTTTTTCTTATTGGGTTCTATGAGTTTTAATATATTTTTGATAAAACCTCTTATATATGTTTACAATATTTTCTTCCATTCTGTAGGTTGCATTTTTATCTTGGTGATTTTTTCTTTTGCTGTACAGAAGCTTTTGATTTTGATGTAGTCCCAGTTGATTTTTGCTTTAGTCGTCTGTGCTTTTGTTGTCATATTCAATAAATAATTGCCAACTTAATGTCAAGAATCTTTTTTTCTTTTTGTATTAATGGGTATTTATCCAAAAAATATAAAACATTATTTCAAAGGGATACATACAACTCTATGTTCATTGCAGTATTATTTACAATAGCCAAACTATGGAAGCAACCCAAGTGTCCATTGATAGATGAGTTGATAAAGAAGATATGGTATATTTATACAATGAAATATTATGCAGTCATTAAAAAGAATGAAATCTTGCCATTTTCAACAGTATGGATAGAGCTAGAGAGTATAATGCTAAGTGAGATAAGTCAAACAGAAAAAGACAAATAATATATGATCTCACTCATATGTGATATTTATTTTTATTTTATTTTATTTTATTTTATTTTATTTTATTTTTTTCTGCAATATATGAAATTTATTGTCAAATTGGTTTCCATACAACACCCAGTGCTCATCCTAAAAGGTGCCCTCCTCAATGCCCATCACCCACCCTCTCCTTCCTCCCACTCCCCATCAACCCTCAGTTTGTTCTCCGTTTTTAAGAGTCTCTTATGTTTTGGCTCTCTCTCACTCTAACATCTTTTTTTTTTCCTTCCCTTCCCCCATGGGTTTCTGTTGAGTAAATCAGGATCCACATAAGAGTGAAAACATATGTTATCTATCTTTCTCTGTGTGGCTTATTTCACTTAGCATCACACTCTCCAGTTCCATCCACGTTGCTACAAAAGGACATATTTCATTCTTTCTCATTGCCACGTAGTACTCCACTGTGTATATAAACCACAATTTCTTTATCCATTCATCAGTTGATGGACATTTACGCTCTTTCCACAATATGGCTATTGTTGAGAGTGCTGCTATGAACATTGGGGTACAAGTGCCCCTATGCATCAGTACTCCTGTATCCCTTGGGTAAATTCCTAGCAGTGCTATTGCTGGGTCATAGGGTAGGTCTATTTTTAATTTTCTGAGGAACCTCCATACTGTTTTCAGAGTGGCTGCACCAATTTGCATTCCCACCAACAGTGCAAGAGGGTTCCCATTTCTCCACATCCTCTCCAGCATCTATAGTCTCCTGATTTGTTCATTTTGGCCACTCTGACTGGTGTGAGGTGATATCTGAATGTGGTTTTGATTTGTATTTCCCTGATGAGGAGAGACGTTGAGCATCTTTTCATGTGCCTGTTGGCCATCCGGATGTCTTCTTTAGAGAAGTGTCTATTCATGTTTTCTGCCTATTTCTTCACTGGATTATTTGTTTTTTGGGTGTGGAGTTTGGTGAGCTCTTTAGAGATTTTGGATACTAGCCCTTTATACGATATGTCATTTGCAAATATCTTTTCCTATTCCATTGTTTGCCTTTTAGATTTGTTGGTTGTGTCCTTTGCTGTGCAGAAGGTTTTGTATTCATAAGGTCCCAGTAGTTCATTTTTGCTTTTAATTCCGTTGCCTTTGGGGATGTGTCAAGTAAGAAATTGCTGCGGCTGAGGTCAGAGATGTCTTTTCATACTTTCTCCTCTAGGGTTTTGATGGTTTCCTCACATTCAGGTCCTTTATCCATTTTGAGTTTATTTTTCTGAATGGTGTGAGAAAGTGGTCTAGTTGCAACTTTCTGCATGTTGTTGTCCAGTTCTCCCAGCATCATTTGTTAAAGAGACTGTCTTTTTCCATTGGATGTTCTTTCCTGCTTTGTCAACGATTAGTTGGCCACAAGTTTGTGGGTCTAGTTCTGGGGTTTCTATTCTATTCCATTGGTCTATGTGTCTGTTTTTGTGCCAATACCATGCTGTCTTGATGACTACAGCTTTGTAGTAGAGGCTAAAGTCTGGGATTGTGATGCCTCCTGCTTTGGTCTTCTTCTTCAAAATTACTTTGGCTATTCGGGGCCTTTTCTGGTTCCATATGAATTTTAGGATTGCTTGTTCTAGCTTCGAGAAGAATGCTGGTGCAATTTTGCTTGGGATTGCATTGAATGTGTAGATAGCTTTGGGTAGTATTGACATTTTGACAATATTTATTCTCCCAATCCATGAGCACAAATGTTTTTCCATTTCTGTATATCTTCGTCAATTTCCTTCCTAGGCTTTCTATAGTTTTCAGCATACAGATCTTTTCCATCTTTGGTTAGATTTATTCCTAGGTATTTTATGCTTCTTGGTGCAATTGTGAATGGGATCAGTTTCTTTATTTGTCTTTCTGTTGCTTCATTATTAGTGTATAAGAATGCAACTGATTTCTGTACATTAATTTTGTATCCTGCAACTTTGCTAAATTCATGTATCAGTTTTAGCAGACTTTTGGTGGAGTCTATCGGATTTTCCATGTATAGTATCATGCCATCTGCAAAAAGTGAAAGCTTGACTTCATCTTTGCCAATTTGGATGCCTTTGATTTCCTTTTGTTGTCTGATTGCTGATGCCAGAACTTCCAACACTATGTGAAACAACAGCGGTGAGAGTGGGCATCCCTGTCATGTTCCTGATCTCAGGGAAAAAGCTCTCAGCTTTCCCCCTTTGAGGATGATGTCAGCTGTGGGCTTTTCATAAATGGCTTTTATGATCTTTAAGTATGCTCCTTCTATCCCGACTTTCTCGAGAGTTTTTATTAAGAAAGGTTGCTGAATTTTGTCAAAGGCCTTTTCTGCATAGATTGACAGGATCATATGGTTCTTATCCTTTCTTTTATTAATGTGATGCATCACATTGATTGATTTGCAAATGCTGAACCAGCCCTGTATCCCAGGAATGAATCCCACTTGATCATGGTGAATAATTCTTTTCATAAGCTGTTGAATTCCATTTGCTAGTATCTACTGAGAATTTTTGCACCCATATTCATCAGGGATATTGGCCTGTAGTTCTCTTTTTTTACTGGGTCTCTGTCTGGTTTAGGAATCAATGGAATACTGGCTTCATAGAATGAGTCTGGAAGTTTTCCTTCCCTTTCTATTTCTTGGAATAGCTTGAGAAGGATATGTATTATCTCTGCTTTAAACGTCTGGTAGAACTCCCCTGGGAAGCCATCTGGTCCTGGACTCTTATTTGTTGGGAGATTTTTGATAACCGATTCCATTTCTTCACTGGTTATGGGTCTGTTCAAGCTTTCTCTTTCCTCCTGATTGAGTTTTGGAAGAGTGTGGGTGTTTAGGAATTTGTCCATTTCTTCCAGGTTGTCCAATTTGTTGGCATATAATTTTTCATAGTATTCCCTGAGAATTGCTTGTATTTCTGAGGGATTGGTTGTAATCATTCCATTTTCATTCATGATTTTATCTATTTGGGTCATCTTCCTTTTCTTTTTGAGAAGCCTGGCTAGAGGTTTATCAATTTTATTTATTTTTTTAAAAAACCAACTCTTGGTTTCGTTGATCTGCTCTACAGTTTTTTTAGATTCTATATTGTTTATTTCTGCTCTGATCTTTATTATTTCCCTTCTTCTGCTGGATTTAGGCTGCTTTTGCTGTTCTGCTTCTAGTTCCTTTAGGTGTGCTGTTAGATTTTGTATTTGGGATTTTTCTTGTTCCTTCAGATAGGCCTGGATTGCAATGTATTTTCCTCTCTGGAAACGCTGCATCCCAAAGCGTTTGGATTGTTGTATTTTCATTTTCGTTTGTTTCCATATATTTTTTAATTTCTTCTCGAATTGCCTGGTTGACCCATTCACTCTTTAGTAGGGTATTCTTTAACCTCCATGCTTTTGGAGGTTTTGCAGACTTTTTCCTGTGGTTGATTTCAAGCTTCATAGCATTGTGGTCTGAAAGTATGCATGGTATAATTTCAACTCTTGTATACTTATGAAGGGCTGTTTTGTGACCCAGTATGTGATCTATGTTGGAGAATGTTCCATGTGCACTCGAGAAGAAAGTATATTCTGTTGCTTTGGGATGCAGACTTCTAAATATATCTATCAAGTCCATCTGATCCAATGTATCAATCAGGGCCCTTGTTTCTTTATTCACCATGGGTCTAGATGATCTATCCATTTCTGTAAGTGGAGTGTTAAAGTCCCCTGCAATTACCACATTCTAACCAATCAGGTTGCTTATGTTTGTGAGTAATTCTTTTATATATTTGGGGGCTCCTGTATTTGGCGCATAGACATTTATAATTGTTAGCTCTTCCTGATGGATAGACCCTGTGAGTATTATATAATGCCCTTCTTCATCTCTTGTTACAGCCTTTAATTTAAAGTCTAGTTTGTCTGATATAAGTATGGCTACTCCAGCTTTCTTTTGACTTCCAGTGGCATGATAAATAGTTCTCCACCCCCTCACTCTCAATCTGAAGGTGTCCTCAGGTCTAAAATGAGTCTCTTGTAGACAGCAAATAGATGGGTCTTGTTTTTTTTTATCCATTCTGATACCCTATGTCTTTTGGTTGGCACATTTAGTCCATTTACATTCAGTGTTATAGAAACATATGGGTTTAGAGTCATTGTGATGTCTGTAGGTTTCATGCTTGTAGCAATGTCTCTGGTACTTTGTCTCACAGGATCCCCCTTAGGATCTCTTAAAGGGCTGGTTTAGTGGTGACGAATTCCTTCAGTTTTTGTTTGTTTGGGAAGACCTTTATCTCTCCTTCTATTCTAAATGACAGACTTGCTGGATAAAGGATTCTCGGCTGCATATTTTTTCTGTTTAGCACACTGAAGATTTCGTGCCAATTCTTTCTGGCCTGCCAAGTTTCAGAAGAGAGATCCGTCACAAGTCTTATAGGTCTCCCTTTATATGGTACAGCACGTTTATCTCTAGCTGCTTTCAGAATTTTCTCTTTATCCTTGTATTTTGCCAGTTTCACTATGATAGGTCATGCAGAAGATCGATTCAAGTTACGTCTGAAGGGGGTTCTCTGTGCCTCTTGGATTTCAATGCCTTTTTCCTTCCCCAGTTCAGGGAAGTTCTCAGCTATGATTTCTTCAAGTACACCTTCAGTACCTTTCCATTTCTCTTCCTCCTCTGGAATACCAATTATGCGTATATTATTTCTTTTTAGTGTGTCACTTAGTTCTCTAATTTTCCCCTCAGACTCCTGGATTTTTTCAACTCTCTTTTTCTCAGCTTCCTCTTTTTCCATAATTTTATCTTCTAGTTCACCTATTCTCTCCTCCACCTCTTCAATCTGAGCCGTGGTCGTTTCCATGTTATTTTGCATCTCGTTTATAGTGTTTTTCAGTTGCTCCTCACTATTCCTTAGTCCCTTGATCTCTGTAGCAAGAGATTCTCTGCTGTCCTCTATACTGTTTTCTAGCTTAGTCGTTAATTTTATGACTATTATTCTAAATTCACTTTCTGTTATATTATTTAAATCCTTTTTGATCAGTTCGTTAGCTGTTGTTATTTCCTGAAATTCTTTTGAGGGGAATTCTTCCATTTGGTCATTTTGGATAGTCCCTGAAGTGGTGCAGACCTGCGGGGCACTTCCCCTGTGCTGTGTTATATAACTGGAATTGGTGGGCAGGGCTGCAGTCAGACCTTATGTCTGCCACTTGCCCACCACTGGGCCACAGTCAGACTGGTGTGTGCCTTCTCTTCCCCTCTCCTAGGGGCGGGATTCACTGTGGGGTGGTGTGGCCCATCTGGGCTACTTGCACACTGCCAGGCTTGTGGGGCTGGGGATCTGACGTATTGGCTGGGGTGGATCGGCAAGGTGCACAGGGGCATGAGGGGCAGGCTCAGCTCACTTCTCCTTCAGGTGGTCCACTTCAGGAGGGGCCCTGTGGCAGCGGGAGGGAGTCAGACCCGCCACCGGAGGGATGGATCCGCAGAAGCACAGCGTTGGGTGTTTGCACGGTGCATGCAAGTTCCCTGGCAGGAACTGGTTCCCTTTGGGATTTTGGCTGGGGGATGGGCGAGGGAGATTGCGCTGGCGAGCACCTTTGTTCCCTGCCAGGCTGAGCTCTGTCATCTGGGGCTCAACAACTCTCCCTCCGGTTGTCTTCCAGCCCTCCCGTTCTCCAAGCAAAGCTGTTAGCTTATAAACTCCCAGATGTCAAGTCCCGCTTGCTGTCAGAACACATTCGGTCCAGCCCCTCCGCTTTTGCAAGCCAGACTCGGGGGCTCTGCTTGGCCGGTGGGCCGCCCCTCTGCCCCAGCTCCCTCCCGCCAGTCCACCTCGCCGCCTTTCCTACCCTCTTCCGTGGGTGTCTCATCTGCGCTTGGCTCTGGAGACTCGGGTCTGCTAGTCTTCTGGCAGTTTTCTGGGTTATTTACGCAGGTGTAGGTGGAATCTAAGTGATCACCAGGACGCACGGTGAGCCCAGCGTCCTCCTATGCCGCCATCTTCCCAAGACTTCCCTTATATGTGAAATTTAAATAACAAAATAAATGAGTGGAAAAAAAAGAGATAAATCAAGAAAACAAGCTCTTAACTATTGAGAACAAACTGATCATTACCAGAGGGGAGTTGGGTGGGGGCATGAGGGAAATCAGGGAAGAAGGTTAAAGAATGCACTTACCATGGTGAAAAAAAATTGAAAAAATTGTTTCTTTGACATTTTCTGGGAATTTTATGGTTTCAGGTCTTAAATTAAAACCTTTAATCCATTTTGAGTTAATTTTTGTGAGTGGTGTAAGATGGGGCCAGTTTCATTCTTTTGCATGTGAATATCCAGTTTTCCCAGCACCATTTATTGGAAAGATTACCCTTTCTCCAGGGGTACTATGGGCCTCCTTGTCACATATGTTGATTGTATATGCATGGGTTTGTTTGTGGTGTCCCAACTTTGTTGATCTCTGTAACTATTTTCATTTTGGTACTATACAGTTTTGATTACTGTTGCTTTATAATATAATTTTAATTCAGGAAGTGTAATGCCTCCAGCTTTGTGCTTTGGCTATTTGAGGTCTTTTCTGGTTCCATACAAATTTTAACTTTGGTTTTGTTTTTCTTTCTGTGAAAATTTCCATTGGGATTTAGATATGGATTGTGTTGAATGTATAGATGGTGTTGAATAGTACAGACATTGTAACAATATTAATTTTGTTCTATGAACACAGATTATTTTTCTATTTCTTTGCATCTTCAATTTCTTTTATCAATATGATAAATGTTTCATTGCACAGATCATTCACTGCTTTGGATAAATTTACTCCTAATATTTTACTGTTTTTGATGCTATTCTGAATGGGATTTTTTTTCCTTATTCATTTTCCAAATAGTATGCTTTTATCATATAGAAGAACGCTTGTGTTTTTTTATGTTAATTTTGTGTCTTACAACTTTACCAAATTCAGTTTTTAGTTTTAACAGATTTTTTGACTTATTTATGATATTCAATTAAGTATACACACAAACACACCATATACAAACAAAAAAAAATTTACTTCCTTCAATGTGATTAGGATTCCTTTAAAAATTTTTTTATTTGGTGTGGGGAGAAGCCAAGATGGCAGAGGAGCATGGAACATTTTTTTGCCTCTCTCGTCCCTGAAAGACAGGTAGATCAACACCAAGCCATCTTCCACACCTAGAAAACACAACAATCTGTACAGCTTGAACCACAAAACTCAGCAGGTATACCACACAGAGAGGTGAACTGGGGGAGAGAGAAGCCATGGAGAGTAGGGAGCTGTTTTTGCTTGTGGAGAGAGGATGAAGACAATGGGGACAGTACAGGAAAAACACTCCCCCTGAAAGCAGCTGGAGAGAAAGATAAAGAGTGGACTGAGCAAAAAAGGGAGAAAAGGGAAAGGGACTGCAAGGGACTGAACACAAAAAGGGAGAAAGGAGAAAGGAGAAAGGAGAAAGGAGAAAGGAGAAAGGAGAAAGGAGAGGGTTTAAATTCCATTAAGATGCTATGAACAGGGGAGTTTAGAGTCTGAAACTCCACAGCTCTATACCTGGCAGAGCTCTGGTGGGAAGGTTAAATCCCCAGGAACAGTGAGGTCCGAGGTGTCCTCAGGCCACCAAAGAGGCAGTTTCCCTGCTAGGAGGACATTTGGTAGAGGCTGTGTGGCCTCCCCACAGACAAAGGTCCCAGTGGACCCCAAAGAACTGCCATATTTGCTGATGTTCGAACAAGGAGCCTGGTGTCCAATGGATATTGTGATTTACCATAATCCCTGAAACGCTGCTGCTACATGATCACTTGAACTTTTTCTGGGGTGGGCTGGCACGCAGCTGAGACTCTGGGATCTGCAGCAGCATGGTGGTGTGAATGTACCAAGGGGCAGGCAGGCACCTGGACATTGCTTGGCAAGACTCTCCCCGAGAGGGTTTGAGTGAGTCAAAGCTGCAGGGCCTTCAGTTTGGTGAGCTCTTTATAGATTTTGGATACTAGCCCTTTGTCCGATATGTCATTTGCAAATATCTTTTCCCATTCCGTTGGTTGCCTTTTAGTTTTGTTGGTTGTTTGCTGTGCAGAAGCTTTTTATCTTCATAAGGTCCCAGTAGTTCATTTTTGCTTTTAATTCCCTTGCCTTTGGGGATGTGTCGAGTAAGAGATTGCTATGGCTGAGGTCAGAGAGGTCTTTTCCTGTTTTCTCCTCTAGGGTTTTGATGGTTTCCTGTCTCACATTCAGGTCCTTTATCCATTTTGAGTTTATTTTTCTGAATGGTGTGAGAAAGTGGTCTAGTTTCAATCTTCTGCATGTTGCTGTCCAGTTCTCCCAGCACCATTTGTTAAAGAGGCTGTCTTTTTTCCATTGGATGTTCTTTCCTGCTTTGTCAAAGATGAGTTGGCCATACATTTGTGGGTTTAGTTCTGGGGTTTGTATTCTATTCCATTGGTCTATGTGTCTGTTTTTGTGCCAATACCATGCTGTCTTGATGATGACAGCTTTGTAGTAGAAGCTAAAGTCTGGGATTGTGATGCCTCCTGCTTTGGTCTTCTTCAAAATTACTTTGGCTATTCGGGGCCTTCTGTGGTTCCATATGAATTTTAGGATTGCTTGTTCTAGTTTCAAGAAGAATGCTGGTGCAATTTTGCTTGGGATTGCATTGAATGTGTAGATAGCTTTGGGTAGTATTGACATTTTGACAATATTTATTTTTCCAATCCATGAGCACAGAATGTTTTTCCATTTCTTTATATCTTCTTCAATTTCCTTCATTATCTTTCTATAGTTTTCAGCATAGAGATCTTTTACATCTTTGGTTAGATTGATTCCTAGGTATTTTATGCTTCTTGGTGCAATTGTGAATGGGATCAGGTACTTTATTTGTCTTTCTGTTGCTTCATTGTTAGTGTATAAGAATGCAACTGATTTCTGTACATTGATTTTGTATCCTGCAACTTTGCTAAATTCATGTATCAGTTCTAGCAGACTTCTGGCGGAGTCTATCGGATTTTCCATGTATAATATCATGTCATCTGCAAAAAGTGACAGCTTAACTTCCTCTTTGCCAATTTTGATGCCTTTGAGTTCCTTTTGTTGTCTGATTGTTGATGCCAGAACTTCCAACACTATGTGAAACAACAGCAGTGAGAGTGGACATCCCTGTCGTGTTCCTGATCTCAGGGAAAAAGCTCTCAGTTTTTCCCCATTGAGGATGATGTTAGCTGTGGGCTTTTCATAAATGGCTTTGGTGATCTTTAAGTATGTTCCTTCTATCCCGACTTTCTCGAGGGTTTTTATTAAGAAAGGGTGCCTAATTTTGTCAAAGGCCTTTTCTGCATTGATTGACAAGATCATATGGTTCTTACCTTTTTTTTTATTAATGTGATGCATCACGTTGATTGATTTGCGAATGTTGAACCAGCCCTGCATCCCAGGAATGAATCCCACTTGGTCATAGTGAATAATTCTTTTTATATGCTGTTGAATTCGATTTGCTAGTATCTTATTGAGAATTTTTGCATCCATATTCATCACGGATATTGGCCTGTACTTCTCTTTTTTTCCTGGGTCTCTGTCTGGTTTAGGAATCAAAGGAATACTGGCTTCGTAGAATGAGTCTGCAAGTTTTCCTTCCCTTTCTATTTTTTGGAATAGCTTGAGAAGGATAGGTATTATCTCCGCTTTAAACGTCTGATAGAACTCCGCTGGGAAGCCATCTGGTCCTGGACTCTTATTTGTTGGGAGGTTTTTGATGACTGATTCAATTTCTTCGCTGGTTATGGGTCTGTCCAAGCTTTCTATTTCCTCCTGATTGAGTTTTGGAAGAGTGTGGGTGTTTAGGAATTTGTCCATTTCTTCCAGGTTGTCCAATTTGTTGGCATATAATTTTTCATAGTATTCCCTGAGAATTGCTTGTATTTCTGAGGGATTGGTTGTAATAATTCCATTTTCATTCATGATTTTATCTATTTGGGTCATCTTCCTTTTCTTTTTGAGAAGCCTGGCTAGAGGTTTATCAATTTTATTTATTTTTTTAAAAAACCAACTCTTGGTTTCGTTGATCTGCTCTACAGTTTTTTTAGATTCTATATTGTTTATTTCTGCTCTGATCTTTATTATTTCTCTTCTTCTGCTGGGTTTCGGGTGTCTTTGCTGTTCTGCTTCTATTTCCTTTAGGTGTGCTGTTAGATTTTGTATTTGGGATTTTTCTTGTTCCTTCAGATAGGCCTGGATTGCAATGTATTTTCCTCTCTGGAAACGCTGCATCCCAAAGCGTTTGGATTGTTGTATTTTCATTTTCGTTTGTTTCCATATATTTTTTAATTTCTTCTCGAATTGCCTGGTTGACCCATTCACTCTTTAGTAGGGTATTCTTTAACCTCCATGCTTTTGGAGGTTTCCAGACTTTTTCCTGTGGTTGATTTCAAGCTTCATAGCATTGTGGTCTGAAAGTATGCATGGTATAATTTCAACTCTTGTATACTTATGAAGGGCTGTTTTGTGACCCAGTATGTGATCTATGTTGGAGAATGTTCCATGTGCACTCGAGAAGAAAGTATATTCTGTTGCTTTGGGATGCAGACTTCTAAATATATCTATCAAGTCCATCTGATCCAATGTATCAATCAGGGCCCTTGTTTCTTTATTCACCATGGGTCTAGATGATCTATCCATTTCTGTAAGTGGAGTGTTAAAGTCCCCTGCAATTACCACATTCTAACCAATCAGGTTGCTTATGTTTGTGAGTAATTCTTTTATATATTTGGGGGCTCCTGTATTTGGCGCATAGACATTTATAATTGTTAGCTCTTCCTGATGGATAGACCCTGTGAGTATTATATAATGCCCTTCTTCATCTCTTGTTACAGCCTTTAATTTAAAGTCTAGTTTGTCTGATATAAGTATGGCTACTCCAGCTTTCTTTTGACTTCCAGTGGCATGATAAATAGTTCTCCACCCCCTCACTCTCAATCTGAAGGTGTCCTCAGGTCTAAAATGAGTCTCTTGTAGACAGCAAATAGATGGGTCTTGTTTTTTTTATCCATTCTGATACCCTATGTCTTTTGGTGGCGCATTTAGTCCATTTACATTCAGTGTTATTATAGAAAGATATGAGTTTAGAGTCATTGTGATGTCCGTAGGTTTCATGCTTGTAGTGATGTCTCTGGTGTTTTGTCTCACAGGATCCCCCTTGGGATCTCTTGTAGGGCTCGTTTAGTGGTGACGAATTCCTTCAGTTTTTGTTTGTTTGGGAAGACCTTTATCTCTCCTTCTATTCTAAATGGCAGACTTGCTGGATAAAGGATTCTCAGCTGCATATTTTTTCTGTTCCTCACATTGAAAATCTCCTGCCATTCCTTTTTGGCCTGCCACGTTTCAGTAGAGAGATCAGTCACGAGTCTTATAGGTCTCCCTTTATATGTTTAGAGCACGTTTATCTCTAGCTGCTTTCAGAATTTTCTCTTTATCCTTGTATTTTGCCAGTTTCACTACGATATGCTATGCAGAAAATCGATTCAAGTTACATCTGAAGGGAGTTCTCTGTGCCTCTTGGATTTCAATGCCTTTTTCCTTCCCCAGATCATGGAAGTTCTCAGCTATGATTTCTTCAAGTACCCCTTCAGCACCTTTCCCTCTCTCTTCCTCCTCTAGAATACCAATTATGCGTAGATTATTTCTCTTTAGTGCATCACTTAGTTCTCTCATTTTCCCCTCATACTCCTGGATTTTTCTTATCTCTCTGTTTCTCAGCTTCTTCTTTTTCCATAATTTTATCTCCTAGTTCACCTATTCTCTCCTCTGCCTCTTCAATCTGAGCCGTAGTTGTCTCCATTTTATTTTGCAACTCATTGATAGCATTTTTTAGCTCCTCCTGGCTATTCCTTAGTCCCTTGATCTCTGTAGCAAGAGATTCTCTGCTCTCCTTTATACTGTTTTCAAGCCCAGGGATTAATTTTATGAGTATTATGCTAAATTCACTTTCTGTTATATTGTTTAAATCATTTTTGATCAGTTCGTTAGCTGTTGTTATTTCCTGGACATTTTTCTGAGGGGAGTTCTTCCGTTTCGTCATTTTGGATAGTCCCTGGAGTGGGTCGGGATTGCAGGGCACTTCCCCTGTGCTGTCTTGAATAACTTGCGTTGGTGGGTGGGGCCACAGTCAGACCTGATGTCTGCCCCCAGCCCACTGCTGGGGCCACAGTCAGACTTCTCTTCCCCTCTCCTAGGGGCAGGATTCACTGTGGGGTGGTGTGGCCCGTCTGGACTACTTGCACACTGCCAGGCTTGTGGTGCTGGGGATCTGGCGTATTAGCTGGGGTGGATTGGCAAGGTGCACGGGGGCGGGAGGGGCAGGCTCATCTCGCTTTTCCTTTAGAGATCTGCTTGGGGGGGGGCCCTGTGGCACCGGGAGGGAGTCAGACCAGCCGGAGGGATGGATCCGCAGAAGCACAGCGTTGGGTGTTTGTGAGGCACAAGCAAGTTCCCTGGCAGGAACTGGTTCCCTTTGGGATTTGGCTGGGGGAATGGTGAGGGAGATGGCGCTGGCGAGTGCCTTTGTTCCCCACGGAGCTGAGCTCTGTCCTCGGGGGCTCAACAACTCTCCCTCCCGTTGTCCTCCAGCCCTCCCATTCTCCGAGCAGAGCTGTGCTGTTAGCTTACAACCTTCCAGATGTCAAGTCCTTCTTGCTGTCAGAACACACTCCGTCCATCCCCTCCGCTTTTGCAAGCCAGACTCGGGGGCTCTGCTTTGCCAGCGGGCCACCCCTTCGCACCGGCTTCCTCCTGCCAGTCGTGTAGTGCGCACTGCCTCACCGCCCTTCCTACCCTCTTCCGTGGGCGTCTCGTCTGCGCTTCACTCAGGTGACTCTGTTCTGCTAGTCTTCTGGCTGTTTTCTGGGTTATTTAGGCAGGTGTAGGTGGAATCTAAGTGATCAGCAGGACACGCGGTGAGCCCAGCGTCCTCCTACGCCGCCATGTTCCCAGGATCCTCCACCCAAAACAGCGTCTTTACTCTTTCTTGCTTCCTCTATGTGGCTCTTCCCTACCTTTAGATGAGGAGTTTGCCCATCTTTGAATTGTTATTTGGGTTATTTATACTGATGTAGGCATTATCTAGTTGTATCTGTGGAACAAGGTGAACGTAGGGTCTTCCTACTATACCATCTTCCCAGCTTCCTTTTTCTAATATTTTTTGACAGAGTCGTTAGAATTTTCTACATGTAAAATCATAACCAGAAAACAGAAAAATTTACCTCTTCTTTCCTGATTTCGATGTCTTTTTTTTTCTGTGCCTAATATCTTTGTATAGGATTTCCAATGCTACATTGAATACAAGTGGCAAGAGCAGGCACTTTTGTCTTGTTCTTGATGTAAAGAAAAACTCCGAGCATTTCACTGTTTACTACAATGTTAGCTGTGGGCTTGTAAAATATGGCGTTTTTATGATGAGCTACAATTCTTCTAAAATTTGTTGACAGTTTTTTTTTTATCATGAATGGACTTTGAATTTGGGAAAATGCTTTTCCTGCATCAATTAGGAAGGAAAAATACTAATCTTTCATGCTGTTTGGTATGGTATCACAATTATTAATATTGCAGTTGGACCATCTGCTAATTTGAGGAATAAATCCCACTTGGTTGTGTTGGGTGATTGTTTTAATTTGCTGGTAAATTAGAGACTAACAATCAAACTTTTTTGCTAATTTTTTTTGAGAATTATTGTATCTATATTCATTCAGTGATACTAGTCTATAAGCTTCTTGTAGTGTCCATTCCTGGCTTTGGTATTAGATATTTCTGGTCTCACAAGAAAGAGTTTAGAAGTATTCCCTCAACTTCAATTTTTTTTGGAAGAGTTTGAGGAGTTTTGGTGTTAATTCTTCAGTGAAGTTATCAGTGAAGTCATCTGCTCCTGGGCTTTACATTGTTGGGAGATTTGTATTAAGTGTTCCAATCTCCTTACTCATTATTTGTTCAAATTTTTCATTTCTTCATGATTTAGTCTTTTCTGATTGTATGTTTCTAGTAATTTCTACATTCACTCTAGGTTATTCAAATTGATGACATGTAAGTGTTCATGGTATTCTCTTATGACTATCTGTCTGTCTGTGGTATCATTTAAATAACTCTTCCTCATATATAATTTTATTTATTTGAGTCTTCTATTTTAGCAAAGGTAAACATTTGTCAATTTTTTAATTTTTTCAAAAATCCAACTCTGAGTTTTGTTGATCTTTTCCATTATTTTTCTACTATGTGTGTCATTTATTTCTACTCTTACCTTGATTATTTCTTACCATCTTCTAACTCTGAGCTTTGTTTTTTTCCTAGTCCCTTGAGTTATAAAGTTAAGTTGTTTATATGACATCTATTTTTGTTTCCCAGCTTTATTGAGTTATTACTAATGTACAACATATGTAAACTCAGTACAATGTAGTAACTTAAATATTTTTTTAATTTTTTTAATGTTTACTTATTTTTGAGAGAAAGAGACAGAGCGTGAGGGGGAAAGGGACAGACAGACGGAGACGCAGAATCAGAAGCAGGCTCCAGGCTGTGAGCCCAATGCAGGGCTCAAACTCACAAACCGTGAGATCATGACCTGAGCTGAAGTTGGACGCTCAACTGACTGAGCCACCCAGGCGCCCTAGTACAATGTGGCAATTTAAAACATGTATATATTACAAAATGATTACCACAACAATGCTATTTAACACTTCCATCCCCTCAAATAATTACCGTTTTTAGAGGAGGGATAACATTTAAGATCTGCTCTCTTAACAATAACAAAGTATATGATACAGTATTTTTAATTATGGTCATCATGATGTACATTAAATATCCAGAACTTATTCATCTTATAGCTGGGAGTGTGTACCCTTTGTCCAACATCTCTCCATTACCCCCACACCCAGCCCCTGGCAACCACCAATGTACTCTCTCTTTCTATAAGTTCAGCTTTTTAAAATATTCTGCATGTGTGTGAGAACATACAGAATTTGTCTTTCTATGCTTGACTTATTTCATCTATCATAAAATGCCCTGAAGTCCCATCCATGCAAAAGGCAGGATTTTATTCTTTCTAATAGCTGAATAACCTGCCACTGTGTGTGTGTGTGTGTGTGTGTGTGTATCCTTTTACCCATTCATCACTGGATATTTATTGTGTTAGGCTTCATTCTTCCTCAAGATTTGCTTTGGCTATTTGGGGGCCTTTTATGGTTTCATACAAATTTTAATGTTTTTAAAATTTCTGATATATGAACATAGAATATTTTTTAACTTATTTCCAACTTCATCAATTATTTTTATCAATACCTTATAGTTTTCTTTTTTTATTTTTTTAACGTTTACTTATATGAGAGAGAGAGAGAGAGAGAGAGAGAGAGAGGCAGAGCGTGAGCAGGAGAGAGTCAGAGAGAAATGGAGACACAGAATCCAAAAGAGGTTCCAGGCTCTGAGCTGTCAGCACAGAGCCTGACGCGGGGCTCAAACTCACCGACTATGAGATCACACCTGAGCCAAAGTTGGATGCTTAACTGACTGAGCCACCCAGGTACCCCAATAAGTTATAGTTTTCAGTGTGGAGATCTTCCACTTTCTTGGTTAAGCTCATTTTAAGTATTGTATTTTTTATGTTATTGTAAATGGGATGGTTTTCCATATTTCTTTTCAAATAATTCATTTTATTTTATAAAAAGCAAATGTTTATGTGTATTGATTTTGAGTCCTGACACTTCACCAAATTATTTTATTATTTTTAATAAATTCTTGTGGAATATTTATAATTTTCTATATACAAGATCTTGTCATCAGCAAACAGATAATTTTCCTTCTTCCTTTTCAATTCAAATGCTTTTTTCCTGTTTTTAAAGTCTTTATTTTAATTTCACTTAGTTAACATACAATGTTATATTACTTCCAGGTGTAAAATATAGTAATTCACACTGTATTCATGAAGAAGAGTGTTGTCCTTAATCCCCATCACCCCATCCCCATTCACCTACCCCCATCCCCTCTGGTAACTGTCACTTTGTTCTCTATAATTAAGAGTCTGTTTCTCTCTCTCTCTCTCTCTTTCTCATCTCTCTCTCTCTTATTTTTTCACTTTGTTTGTTTTGTTTCATAAATTCCACATATGAATAACAACATATGATATTTGTCTTTCTCTGCTAACTTATTTCACTTACCATAATACTCTCTAGCTGAAACCTTGTCAATGAAAATGACAATATTTCATAGTTTTTTTTATGGCTGAATAATATTCCATTCTATATATATATACCACCTCTTCTTTATCCATTCATTATCCATTCATTAATCGATGGACACTTGGGCTGTTTCCATATCTTGGCTATTGCAAATAATGTTGCTATAAAAATGAGGGTGTATGTATCCCTTTGAATTAGTGTCCTTGTAGTCTTTGGGTACTCAGTAGTGTGATTGATCGTAAGGTAGTTCTATTTTTAGTTTTTCTGAGGAACCTCCATACTGTTTTCCATAGTGGCTACACCAGTTTGCATTTCCACCAACAGTGTAAGAGGGTTCCCCTTTTTCCACATCCTCATCAAAACCTCTTGTTTCTTGTGTTGTTGATTTTAGCCACTCTGACTGATGTGAGGTGATGTCTTATTGTAGTTTTGATTTGTATTTCCCTGATGATGCGTGATGTTGAGCATCTTTTCATGTCTGTTAGCATAGCTTGCTTTTCCAAAACAGAGGAAAAGGCAGAGGAATGCAAAATGCAAAAATGCAAAAATGCAAAATGCAAAAATGGAGGAATTTATCCCAAATGAAAGAACAAGATAAGGTCATGGTCAGAGATGTAAACAAAACAGATATAAGTAACATGCAAAATGGAGAATTTATTCTTTTTTTAGTATTCATTCAAATTCCACTTAGTTTACAAACAGCTTAATAGTAGTTTCAGGTTTACAACATACTGATTCAACACTTACAACACCTGGTGCTCATCATACTAATTGCACTATTTAATCCCTTTCAGCTATTTACTTCATTCCCCCCCACACACCTCCCCTCTGGTAACTATCAGTTTGTTCTCTATAATTAAGACTTTGTTTCTAGGTTTCTCTCCCTGTCTTTTTTCCCCCTACACTTGTTTGTTTTGTTTCTTAAACTCTATATATGAGTGAAATGAGTGAAATCATATGGTATGTGTCTTATTCTGACTTATTATGCTTAGTATATACTCTCTACCTCCATCCATGTCTCTGCAAATGGCAAGAATTCATTCTTTTTATTGCTGAATATTTCATTGTGTATATATACCACTTCTTTATACATTCACCAGTCCCATGGACACTTGGGCTGTTTCCATGATTTGACTATTGTAGACTATCTTCCTGTAAACATTGCAGTATATGTGCACCTTTGAATTAGTATTATTCTATGTTTTAGGTAAATACATATTAGTTCAACTGCTGGATCATAGGCTAATACTATTTTTAACTTTTTGAAGGAGGTACACACTGTTTTCAAGACTGGCTATACCAGTTTATATTCCTACCAATAGTGCAAGAGTGTTCCCCTTTCTCCACATCCACACCAACACCTGTTGTTTCTTGTGTGGTTGACTTCGTCATTATGACAGGTGTGAAGTGATACCTCATTGTAGATTTCATTTGAATTTCCCTGATAATCAGGAATGTTCAGCATCTTTTCACGTGCCTAATGGCCATCTGTATATCTTCTTTAGAAAAATGTCTATGTTTTCTGCTTATATTTTAATTGAATTATTTGTATTTTGGGTTTTGAGTTTAATAAACTCTTTATGTATTCTGGATACTGACCCTTTATCAGATATGTCATTTACAAAATATCTTCTCTCATTAATTAGGTTGTCTTTCAGTTTGCTGATTGTTTCTTTCACTGTGCAAAATCTTTTTATTTTTATGTAGTTCCCAAAATTTATTTTTCCATATATTCCCTTTCCTCATGAGACATATCTAGAAATATGTTGCTACGGCAGCTGTCAAAGAAGTTACTTCCCATGTTCTCTGGGATTTTTAAGATTTCCAGTATCACATTTAGGTCTTAATCCATTTTGAATTTATTTTTGTGTATAGTGTAATAAAGTGGCCCAATTTTGTTGTTTTGCATGTTGCTGTCCAGTTATCCCAACACCATTTGTTGAAACTGTCTGTTTCCCATTGGATAGTCTTCCCTGATTTGTCAAAGATTAATTGACCATATAGTTATGGAAAGACATTCCATGCTCATGGATTGGAAAAACAAATATTGTTATAATATCTATACTATCCAAATCAATCTAAATATTTAATGCAAATCCTATCAATACATTTACCGCATTTGTCTCCGGAGTATAACAAACAATCCTAAATTTTTTATGGAACTACAAAAGACCCCAAATAAACAAAGCAACCTGAAAAATAAAAGTAAACCTGGAGACATCACAATTCTGGGATTCAACTCATATTAAAAAGCTATAGAAATAAAAAATACACATATAGATAAATAGAACAGAATAGAAAACCCAGAAATAGACACTCAAGTATGTGGTCAATTAATCTTCAACAAAGCTGATGGAAAAATTAAAGCAGAGATCATAAGGTTATTCACTGGGCTTGAGAAAAGAATAGAAAACATCAGTCAAACCCTTACCACAAAGATAAAAGGGTTTTAAAAAAAAGAATCAAAGAAGAAGAGTGCAATAAATGAGATTGGAAATGTATTTTCTGTGATGAAAAGCAGGGTAGAAGAAGCTGAAGAATGAATTACTGACCTAGAAGACAAAATAATGGAAAGTAATGAAGCTGAAAAAAAGAGAGAAAGGATTATTATGCCACATGGGAATAGACTTAGGGAACTCAGTGACTTCATCAAATATGATAACACTTGTATTTTTGGAGTTTCAGGAAAAAAAGAAGAGGGCAGAAAATTTATTTGAAGCAATAGCTGAAAACATCCCTAATATGGGGAATAAAACTGACATCCAGATCCAGGACATGCAGAGAACTCCCATCAAAATCAACAAAAGAGGGTCACCACCAAGACATATTGTAATTAAATTTGCATTATATAATGATGAATTAAAAATCTTAAAAGCATCAAGACAAAGGAAGTTTATAATTTACTAGGGAACACCAATATATCAAACTAGCAAAACATTGCAAGCCAAAAGGGAGTGATATAATATTCAACATGATAAATGGGAAAAATCTGCAGTCAAGAATACTCTATCCAGAAAGGTTATCATTCCAAATCAAAACCAAATGAGTTCGTGGCCACTAAAACATCCCGCAAGAAACATTAAAGGACACTCTTTGAATGGAAAGGAAAGACCAAAAGTGAGAAAGAAAAGAAAGGAACAGAAAAAATCTCCAGGAAAAATGACAAAACAAGTAAGAAATGGCAAAAAAAATACATATCTATCAATAATTACTCTGAATGTAAGTGGACTAAATCCTCCAATCAAAAGACATAGGGTGTCAGAATGGAAGAAAAAACAAGACTCATCTATATGCTGCCCACAAGAGACTCATTTTTCACCTAAAGACATTTTCAGATTGAATATGAGAAGATGAAGAAATATTTTCCATGCAAGTCAATGTCAAAAGAAAGCCAAAGCAGCAATACTTATATCTGTCAAACTATATTGCAGACAAAAGATTGTAACAAGAGACAAAGAAAGGCACTGTATCATAATAAAAGGGTCTATCTGACAAGATCTTAAAATTATAAATATTTATGCCCCAAACATGAGCACACCCAAATATATAAAATAATTACTTACATCACTTACATACTACACTTACATACTACATAAAATTCACTTACATCAATGGACAGATTATCTAGACAGAAAATCAATAAGGAACCAAGAGTTTTGAATGACGCACTGGACCAGATAGACTTAACAGATATATTCAGAATGTTCCATCATAAAACAACAGAATACACATTCTTGTCAAGTGCAAAAATTGACAATGTGCAAAATAGACCACATACCAGGTCACAAATTAGGCCTCAACAAGTACAAAAAGATTAAGCTCATACCATGCATATTTTCTAACCACAACACTATGAAACCTGAAGTCAACCACAGGAAAAAATTTGGGAAGACCATAAATATATGGAAGTTAAACAATATGAATTGAAAAATGAATGGGTAAACCAAGAAATCAAATAAGAAATTAAGAAGTACATTGAAACAAATGAAATGAAAACACGAGGTCCAAAAACTTTGGGATGCAGCAAAAGAGGTAAAAAGAGGGAAGTATACAGCAATACAGGTTTACTTCAAGAAGCAAAAGAGAAACTTCAAATAAATATCCTAACCTCATCTAAAGGAGCTAGAAAAAAAACAACTGCTAAAGCCAGCAGAAGAAGGGAAATAATAAATATGAGAGCAGAAATAAATGATACACAAACTAAAAAACAAAAAACAATAGAAAAGATCAGTGAAACCACGAGCTGGTTCTTTGAAAAAAAGTTAATAAAATTGATAAATGTCTAGCCAGAGTTATCAAAAGGGAAAAAGAACCCAAATAAATAAAGCCATAAATGAAAGAGAAATAACAAACACCACCACAGATATACAAGCAATTATAAAAGAGTATTGTAAAGAACTATATACTAACAAATTGGACATCCTCGAAGAAATGGATAAATTCCTAGAAAGATATAAACTACCAAAACTGAAATGGGAAGAAGTAGAAAACTTGAACAGACTGACAACTAGCTAAGAAATTGGATCCGTAATAGAAAATCTCCCATCAAACAAAAGCCCAGAGCCAGATAGCTTCACAGGGAAATTATACCAAGCATTTAAAGAAGAGTTAATATGCCTGGGTGGCTCAGTTTAAGTGTCCAACTTAATCTTAGGTCATAATCTCATGGTTTGTGGGTTTGAGCCCTGCATTGGGCTCTGTGCTGACAGCTCAGAGTCTTAAGCCTGCTTCAGATTCTGTGTCTCCCTCTTTCACTGTCCTCCCCCGCTCACACTCTGTCTCTGTCTCTCAAAAAACAAATAAAAATAAAATGCTAAAAAAAATTAAAGAGTTAATACCTATTCTTCTCAAACTATTCCAAAAAATAGAAGTGGATGGAAAACTTCCAAATTCATTCTATGAGGCCAGCATTACTTTGATTCGAAAACCAGACAGACTCCGCTGAAAAAGAGAATTACAGGCCAATATCCCTGATGAACATGAATGCAAAAATTCTCAGTAAAATACTAGCAAATTGGATCCAACACTGTATTAATGGAGTTATTCACTATGATCAAGTGGGATTCATTCCTGGGCTGCAAGGGTGGTTCCATATTCACAAATCAATCAACATGATACACCACATTAATAAAAGAAAGGATAAGAACCATATGACCCTTTCAATAGATGCAGAAAGAGCATTTGACAAAATACAACATCCATTCATAATAAAAACCCTCAACAAAGTAGGATTAGAGAGAACAAAACTCAACATAATAAAGACCATATATTAAAAACCCACAGCTAATATCCTCCTCAATGGGAAAAAACTGAGAGCTTTTCCCCTATGGTCAGGAACAAGATAGGGTTGTCCACTGTCACCATTGTTGTTTAACACAGTACTGGAAGCACTCGCACAGTAATCAGTCAACAGAAAAAAATAAAAAGTATCCAAATTTGCAAGGAAGAAATCAAACTTCCACTATTTTCAGGTGACATGATACTGTATATAGTAAATCCAAGAGACTCCACCAAAAAAATTGCTAGAAATGATACATGAATTCAGTAAAGTCGCAAGATACACAATCAATGTACAGAAATCTGTTACATTTCTATACACCAATAATAAATCAGCAGGAAGAGAAATTAAGGAATCAATCTCATTTATAACTACACCAAAAACCATAAGATTACTAGGAATAAACCTAACTAAAGAAGCAAAAGAACTGTACTCTGAAAACTATAAAACACTGATGAAAGAAATTGAAGATAACACAATCAAATGGAAAAATGCTCCATGATCATGCACTGGGAAAAACAATGTTGTTAAAATGTCCATATTACCCCAAACAATCTACACATTTAATGCAATACCTATCAAAATATCAACAGCATTTTTCACAGAGGAAGAACAAACAATCCTAAAATTTGTATGGAGTCACAAAAGACCCTGAATAGTCAAAGTAGTCTTGAAAAAAAGAAGCAAAGCTGTAAGCATCACAATTCCAGACTTCAAGTTATATTACAAAGCTATGGTGATGAAGACAGTACGGTACTGGCAGAAAAAAACAGACACATAGATCAATGGAACAGAATAGAAAACCCAGAAATGGACCCACAAATATATGGTCAACTCATCTTTGACAAAGCAGCCATAATAATGTCTTACTAGATATATCTCCTGGGGCTAGGGAAACAAAAGCCAAAGTAAACCATTGGGAGTTCATCAAAATATAAGGCAAAGGAAACAATCAATAAAACTAAAAGACAAACTACTGAATGGGAGAAGATATTTGAAAATGGCATATCTGATAAGGGGTAATTATCCAAAATATATAATGAAGTTATAAATCTCAACACCCTAAAAACAAATAATCTATTTCAAAAATTGCCAGAAGACATGAACAGACATTTTTCCAAAGAATACATACAGATGGCTAACAGATACATGAAAGATGCTCAACATCACTCATCATCAGGGAAATACAAATCAAAACTACAATGTGATATCATCTCACACTAGCCAGATGGCTAGAAACAACAACACAGGGATAAAAAGGTGTTGCCAAGGATTAAAAAAAAATGGTAATCTTTCTTACACTATTGGTTGGAATGCAAACTGGACAGCCACAATGGAAAAAGTATCAAGGTTCCTCAATATGTTAAATACAGAACAGCCTTATGATCCAGCAATTGCACTGCTATGTATTTACCCAACGAATACAAAAATACTAATTTGAAGGGATACATGCACCCTGATGTTTATAGCAGCATTATCAACAATAGCCAAATTATGGAAAGAGCCCAAATGTCCACCAACTGAGGAATGGATAGAGAGTATGTGGTATAACAGCTCTAGAAGTGGAAGGAGTGGCAGCAGCCAGGCAGCTCAGCTTTAGGAAGGCTCTAAGCATGCTGAGATCTGCAGGCCCCTGGCACAAGCCTGCCCCACCACCACTATGCCCAAGAGGAAGGTTAGCTCTGCAATAGGGGCATTGAAGGAGAAGCCCAAGAGGAATCCAGCAAAAGTGCTCCTGCAAAAGTGTAAAGGAAGCCAAAAAGGACAGCAGAAAATGATAAAGGGAAGCAAAAGGAAAGGGAAGCAAAGGGAAAACAGGCTGCAGTGGCTAACCAAGAAAGATTTACTTGCAGAAAATGGAGACCCTAAATATGAGGAGCCTCAGCCTCTGATGAAGCAGGAGAGAAAGAAGCCAAGTCTGATTAATATCATATGCCATTTCTTATCAGTGGTCCTTTGCCCCCTTCTTCTACAATCCAAAGGAGTATTTTTATCAACGATTTTGTAAATTCAAGTTTTTTAGTAGCTCTAGAACACTTTTAAGAAGGAAGGAATCCCATAACATCTCATTTTTAAAGTGTAAATGCTTTAAGAGGTGAAATCAGAGGAGTTAATATGGTGGAGAAGTAGGGGGACCCTGGGCTTTTCTCATCCCTCAAACACAGCTTTGTTGAGGCCAGATCACTTGGAACACCCAGGAAATCAAGCTGAAGACTGGTAGAAGGATATCTACAGTTGGAGGAAGACAGCGTGGCAGGTGCAAGGTGCATTGAAGTGAATTGGGGGAGAGAAAAACTGCACTGCAGCAGAAGGGAGGGAACCATTTCCAAAGAGAGACAAGGGAGAGAAAGAGAGAGGTGTTGCGAGAGTGCAGCATCAGGTTCGCACAAGAGGAAAACCTCTCTGGATCAAGGACTGGGGAGTGAGAAATACTGAATGTCACAGGTTTTTTTTTGCAAACGGCATTTGGAGATCAAACTCAGGTTTTGAAAGTGCGCTCCTGGCAAGAAAGAAGGAGCTGGCACTGGAGTGCATAGCGTGGTGTAGAGATCTCCAGGGAACACTGGGAAAGAACATTCCTTTTCCTGGAGTACTTTTGGAAAAGGGTATATTGCCTCTCCAAGGACAAGAGACCCTGTAGGTGCTAGCGAAAAGCCTTTCATCATCAGGGGACAGAGGTGCATACAGCCAGAGGGCATATAAACTTTTTGCTGCTTTTAGAGGTGCTACATCAGAGATGCCCTGCATGGCACAAGCATAGGACTATTTACTGGGGACAAAGGATATCAGAGTGTGGAGAAGCTCTACCCCAGAGGAGGGGGGTGGGTCCATGTAGTGCCAAGTCCTTTAAGACTTTGAGTTTTGAATTCCAGCCATGCACCAAAGAAAAACCAAAAGAGAGCTGTGGCGCAGGATGAGCTGACTGCCCTTGCTATTTTATGAGAGCTGCCTGGACAGCAGGGGTGTAAGATCCCCTTTCCAGGGACTAGAAAGAGGGGTGGCACAATTTTACCCCAAACACCAACACAGAGGGACTTCAGAGAGCAACACAGCAGCCCCCAGTGGAGGTGGGAACGGCTTACACCAAAATCTACCCCCCTGTTCCTGCAACTGTTTATATACTGGAGCAAGACTGACTCTAAGTCGTCAACAGGACTATCCCCCAGAAGACCAGCAGAGGAAGCATGCCACATGCTATACTGAAAATCTAGTGTTTCAAAACAACATCTGCAGTTCTGGTGGAAATACAAGCAAGTTTCCTTTTTTCTTTTTTGTTTCTTCCTTTTCCTTCTTTTCTTCTTTTGGAATCAGTCTCATAGTTTTTTCTTTGTTTGTTTCCTTTTCTCTCTCTTTTTTTTTAAAATCAGACTTCTTTTTTTCTTTATTTTTATTTCTTTTTTCCCATTTTTTTGTGTGTGTCTTTTTCTTTGGAATCAGCCTTATAGTATTTTGATTCTTTGTTTTGTTTCTTTCCCTTTCCTTTTTTCTCTTTGGGGATCAAGATTTTTTGTTTGTCCTTTTTTCCAGAGTTATTTTACAAGCAAATCAAAGCACACCTAGTTAAAGGTCCAGATACTCCCCACTTCAAGCAAAGAGGAGTTCTGCAGAGGATTAACCAATGGGGAAGAGCAGCCAAAATGCAACAACAGAGTGCACAAAGCATTCCCCAGAAACACTTCCTGAATTGCCAGGCCTTGGACAGTGTATGACCCCTTTTTAATATAGCATTACTCTCAGGTGCAGGAAAGATAATAAACTTTTAAAACACCCAAAAGATAGAAACATAGACAAAATGACAAGACAGAGGAATTCTCCCCAAAAGAAAGGTCAAGAACAAATCACAGCCAGGGACTTTCTCAAAACAGATATAAGCAATATATCTGAGCAGGAATTTAGACCAACAGTAATAAGACTAATACCTTTGTTTGAAAAAAATATATAAGCCTTTGCTGCAGAGATCAAACACAAAAACTAGGCAAGCTGAAATAAAAAATGCTATAACTGAGATGCAAAACTGACTGGATACCGTGACAGTGAGGATTGAAGAAGCATAGTAGAGAGTAGGTGATATAGAAAACAAAACTATAGAAAATAATGAAGGTGAAAAGAAGAGGGAAAATAAACTACTATATCATGAGAAGAGACTTAGGGAACTTAGTGATTCCATAAAACAAACAATACGCATATCATAGGAGTCCTAGAAGAAGAAGAGCAGGAAAAGGGCGCAGAAGGTTTATATAGCTGAGAACTTCCCTAATCTGGGGAAGGAAACAGGCATTTGGGCCAAGAAGCAAAGAAAACTCCCCTCAAAATCAACAAAAACAGGTCAATAGCACAACATATCATAGTGAAACTTGCAAAACACAAAGATAAAGAGAGAATTCCAAAAGCAGCTAGGGACAAAAGGTCCTTAATCTACAAGGGTAGACAGATAAGTTTATCAGCCAGCCTCCACTGAAACTTGGCTGGCTAGAAGGGAGTGGCAGGAAATATTCAATGTGATGAATGGGGAAAATATGCAGCCAAGTATTATTTATCTAGCAAGACTGTCATTCAGAATAGAAGAAGAGATAAAGACTTTCCCAGACAAACAAAAACTAAAGGAGTTTATCACCAATAAACCAGTTCTGGAAGAAACTTTAAGGGGGACACTGAGTGTGGAAAAAAAAAAAGACCAAAGCAACAAAGACTACAAAAGATCATACAACATCACCAGAAACAACTCTGAAGGTAACACAATGGCACTAAATTCATATCTTTCAATAATCACTCTGAATGTAGATGGACTAAATGCTCCAATCAAAAGACATAGGGTATCAGAATGGATAAAAAAAAAAAAAACAAGATCCGGGGCGCCTGGGTGGCGCAGTCGGTTAAGCGTCCGACTTCAGCCAGGTCACGATCTCGCGGTCTGTGAGTTCGAGCCCCGCGTCAGGCTCTGGGCTGATGGCTCAGAGCCTGGAGCCTGTTTCCGATTCTGTGTCTCCCTCTCTCTCTGCCCCTCCCCCGTTCATGCTCTGTCTCTCTCTGTCCCAAAAATAAATAAATGTTGAAAAAAAATTAAAAAAAAAAAAAAAACCAAGATCCATCTGTATGCTTCCTACAAGAGACTCATTTTAGACTGGAAGACACTGCAGACTGAAAGCGAGGGGATAGAGAACCATCTATCCTGCTAATGGAGGTCAAAAAGAAAGCCAGAGTAGCCATACTTATATGTCAAACTAGATTTTAAAACAAAGACTGTAACAAGAGATGAAGAGGGTATTATATCTTAATTAAAAGGTCTATCCATCAAGAAGGCCTAACAATTGTAAATATTTATGACCCCAACTTGAGAGAACCCAAGTATATAAAGCAATAATAACAAACATAAAGAAACTCATTGATAATAATACAATAATAATAGGGGATTTACTACCCACTTATAGTAATGGACAGATAATCTAAGCAAAAGCCACAAGGAAATAATGGCTTTGAATGACACACTGGACCAATAACTGAACAGATATATTCAGAACATTTAATCCTAAAGCAGAAGAATATACATTCTTTTCAAGTGCACACAGAACATTCTCCAGAATAGATCACATAACTGGGTCACAAATCAGCCCTCAACAGTTACAAAAAGATCGACATCGTACCATGCATATTTTCAGATCACAACACTATAAAACTTGAAGTCAACCCCACAAGAAAAAATTTAGAAAGCCTTCAAATACATGGAGGTTAAATACCATCCTACTAAAGAATGAATGGATTAATCAGGAAATTAAAGAAGAAATAAAAAATACATGGAAGTCAATGAAAATAAAAACACTACAGTCCAGAGCCTTTGGGATGCAGCAAAGGCAGTCCTAAGAGGAAAGTATGTTGCAATTCAGGCCTATTTCAAGAAGCAAGAAATGTCCCAAATACACAATCTAACCTTACACCTAAGGAGCTAGAAAAAGAACACCAAATAAAGCCTAAATCCAGCAGAACAAGGGAAATAATAAAGATTAGAGCAGAAATAATCAATATAGAAACACCACCACCACCACCACCAACAAAACAATAGATCAACAAAACTAGGAATTGGTTCTTTGAAAGAATTAACAAAATTGATAAACCTCTGGCCAGACTGCTAAAAAAGAAGAGAGAGAGCACAAGTAGATAAACACACACACACACACACACACACACACACACACAGAGATTATAATGAACACCACAGAAACACAAACACTTAGAATACTATGAAAAATTATATGCCAACAAAATGGGAAATGTGGAAGAAATGGACAATTTCCAGGGTTCCTGGGTGGCTCAGGTGGTTAAGCCTCCAACTCTAGATTTCAGCTCCGGTCATGGTCTCATGGTTCGTGAGTTCAAGCCCCACATCAGGTTCCTCCATGACACTTAGAGCCTGCTTCCGATTCTCTCTCTATGCCCCTCCCTGACTCATGCTTTCTCTCTCAAAAATAAACTTCAAAAAATGAACAAATTCCAAGAAATTCACAAAATTCTACCAGACATTTAAAATTTTTGTTTCTTAATGTTTTTATTTATTTTTGAGACAGAGAGAGACAGAGCATGAGCAGGGAAGGGGCAGAGAGAGAGGGAGACACAGAATCGGAAGCAGGCTCCAGGCTCTGAGCCATCAGCATGGAGCCCGATGTGGGGCTCGAACTCACAGACTGTGAGATCATAACCTGAGCCAAAGTCGGACGCTCAACCAACTGAGCCACCCAGGTGCCCCTCTACCAGACATTTAAAAAGAGCTAATACATAGTCTTCTCAAACTGTTCCAGAAAATAGAAATGGAAGGAAAGCTTTCAAACTTATTCTCTGAATCCAGCGTTACCTTGATTCCAAAACCAGACAAAGACTAAAAAGGAGAATTACAGGTCAATATCTCTGATGAAACTGGATGCAAAAATCCTCAATTAGATACTAGCAAATTGAATTCAACAGTACGTTAAAATAATTATTCATCAGGGGCACCTGGGTGGCTCAATCAGTTGAGTATCATACTCTTGGTTTTGGCACAGGTCATGATCCCAGGGTGGTGGGGTCAAGTCCCATGTCAGGCTCTGCACCAAGAATTGAGCCGGCTTAAGATTCTCTCTCTGTCTCTCTCTCTCTCTGTCTCTCTGTCTCTCTCTATGAAAGAAAAGAAAAGAAAAAAGAGGAAAAAAAAACAATTATTCACCACAATCAAGTGGAATTTATTACTGGGCTGCAGGGCTGGCTCAATATTTGCAAATCAATCAGTGTGATATACCACATTAATAAAAGAAAGGATAAGAACCACACAATCCTGTCAATGGATGCACAAAAATCATTTTACAAAATAAAGCATCCACTTTTCATAAAAACTCTCAACAAAGTAGGGATAGAAGGAACATACTTCAACATCATAAAGCCCATATACAAAAGGCCCACAGATAATAGAATCCTCAATAGGGAAAAACTGAAAGCCTTTCCCCTGTGGTCAAGAAGAAGACAAGGATGTCTACTTTCAGCACTATTATTTAACATAGTACTAGAAAACTTAGCCTCAGCAGTCAGACAATAAAAAAAAAAAAATAATAATAATAATAATAAAGCGCATACAAATCAGCAAGAAGCAAGTCAAATTTTCACTATTTGCAGATGACATAATACTCTATGTAGAAAACACAAAGGACTCCACCAAAAAATTACTAGAACTAAAACATGAATTCAGTACAGTTGCAGGATATAAAATCAACATGGAGAAATCTGTTGCATTTCTATACACCAATAATGAAGCAGCAGAAAAAGAAATCAAAGAACCAGTCCTATTTGCAATTGGAACAAAAACAGTAAGATACACAGGAATAAACCAAACTAAAGAGGTAAAAGATCTATACTCTGAAAACTGTGAAACACTGATGAAAGAAATTGAAGAGGACACATAAATAAAAAAGAATTCCATGCTCATGGATTTGGAGAACAAACATGATTAAAATGTCTATACTACCCAAAGCTATCTACACATTTAATGCAATCCCTAACAAAATACCACCAGCATTCTTCACAGGGCTAGATCAAACAATCCCAAAATTTGTATGGAACCAAAACACCCCAAATAGCCAAAGCAATCCTGAGAAAGAAAAACAAAACTGGAGGCATCACAATTCTAGATTTCAAGCTATATTACAAAGCTGTAGTCATCAAGACAGCATGGTACTGGCACAAAAACAGACACATAGATCAATGGAACACAATAGAAAACCCAGATAGACCCACAACTATATGATCAACTCATTTTTGACAAAACAGGAAAGAATGTCCAATGAAAAAAGACAGTATCTTCAACAAATGGTGTTGGGAAAACTGGATTGCAATGTGCAGAAGACTGAAACTAGGCCACTTTCTTTCACCATACACAAAAATAAGTTCAAAATGGATGAAAGACCTAAATGTGATACAGGAAACCATCAAGATCCTAGAGGAGAACATGAGCAGCAACCTCTTTGACCTTGGCCAGAGCAACATTGTACTAGACACATCACTGAAGACAAGGGAGACAAAAGCGAACAGACTTATTGGTACTTCACAAAAATAAAAAGCTTCTGCAGAGTGAAGGAAACAATCAACAAAACTAAAAAACAGCCTACCCAATGGGAGAAGATATTTGTAAATGACATATCTGATAAAGGGTTAGTATCCAAAATCTACAAAGAACTTATCAAGCTCAATACCAAAAAACAAACAACCCAGTTAAGAAATAGGTAGAAGACATGAATAAACACTTAAAGAAAACATCCAGATGGCTAACAAACACATGAAAAGAAGGGTGCCTGGGTGGCTCAGCTGGTTTAATGTATGACTTTGGCTTGGGTCATAAAAGGAAAATAACTTTTTTATGTACAGAAGAACCCCCACAAGGCTATGAGTGGATTTTTTAGGAGAAACACGGCAGGCCAGAAGGGAATAGCAAGATATATTTAAAACACTGAAAGAAAAAAAAAATTCCAACCAATAATACTTTACTTCTCAAAGTTATCATTCAGAATTGAAAGATAGAGTTTTCCAGACAAGAAAAAGCTGAAGGAGTTCATCACTATTAAACAAGCCTTACAAGAAATGTTAAAAGGATTTATTTATTTTGTAATGTTTATTTATTTTTGAGAGAGAGAGACATAGTGTGAGCAGGGGAGGGGCAGAGAGAAAGAGAGACACAGAATCCAAGGCAGGCTATTGTTGATAATGCTGCTATAAACATTGGGGTGCATATACCCCTCCAAATCTGTATTTTTGTGTTTTTTGGGTAAATACCTAATAGTGCAATTGCTGGATTGTATGGTAGTTTTACTTTTAGTTTCTTCAGGAACCTACATACTGTTCTCCAGAGTGGCTGCACCAGTTTGCATTCCCACCAACAATGCAGGAAGGTTCCCCTTTCTCCACATCCTTACCGACACATGCTGTTTCTTGTGTTGTTAATTTTAGCCATTCTGACAGGTGTGAGGTGGTATCTCATTGAGGTTTTGATTTGTATTTCTCTAATAAAGAGTAATGTTGAACATCTTTTCAGGTGTTTTTTTAAATTTTTTTTAACGTTTATTTTTGAAAGAGAGAGAGAGAGAGAGACAGAGCCTGAGTGGGGGAGGGGCAGAGAGAGAGGGAGACACAGAATCCAAAGCAGGTTCCAGGCTCTGAGCCTTCAGCACAGAGCCCGATGCGAGGCTCGAACCCATGAACTGTGAGATCATGACCTGGTCCGAAGTCAGACGCTTAACTGACTGAGCCACCCAGGCACCCCTGAATTTTTTTGTAATGTTTATTTATTTTTGAGAGAGAGAGAGAGAGAGAGAGAGAGAGAGAGACAGAGCACGCACGAGCAGGGGAGGAGCAGTGAGAGACAGAGACAGAGGATCCAAAGCAGGGTCTGTGCTGACAGCAAAGAGTCTGATGAGGGGCTCAAACTCATGAACCATGATAGTCTTGTGGGAGTTCTTCTGTACCTAAAAAGTTATTTTTCTTTTATTGCTTTTAAATTTCTCTCCTTTAACTTTTGACATTTTAATTATAATGTGTTTTGACGAGGAACTCTGTAAGTTCCCCTCATCTGGATTCTCTGAGCTTCCTGTATGTGGATGTCTGTTTTCTAGTCCCAGATTAGGGACGTTTTCAGCCATTATTTCCTCAAATATATTTTTCAATTCAGTTACTGTATTCTTCAGCTTCATGACTTTTGTTTGATATGTTCTTATGTTTTCTTTCTCTTTGTTTATATTCTCAACTGTGTTCATCGTTTCTTCTCCCAAGTTGGTGAGCATCTTTGTGACCATTACTATGAGCTTTTTACCTATTTTCATTTTATTAAGGGTTTTTCTGTCACTTTATCTTGTTCTTTCATTTGGAACATTTTCCTCTGTTTCCTCATTTTTCTTGACTCTCTGTTTCCATGCATTAGATGAAATAGCCACTTCTCCCCCTCTTGAAAAAGTGGCCTCATGTAGGATATGAACCTTATCATTCAATCTTGCCCTAGCTTATGGTCGTCTTGTAAACTTTTGTGATAGTCCTGGGAGCCTATTTAATTTTTAATAGCTCCCAGTAGCTGAGGGTGTTATCTAAAAGGGGAAATTCTCAGTCAGCACTCAGAATCAGACTGATTGGAAGCCATACCCTTAGGCAGCAGCATTTTTAAAATGCAAATATATACAGTCCTGTGAGCTGCAAGTGTAAGCCCTGATGGCCACCGTAGACCATGTTAAAGTTTCCTCTGAGTGTCATCAGAAAAAAAAAATGGACTGTAGATTACTGTATATGTTCTTTTCTTGGATATACTAGCAAGCTGTAGCAAGACAGAGGGAGATTACAAATGTGGTATTTCCCAGCCTGTGTACCCTGAAAGGATCATAGATCTCTTGTGTGCCAAACCTGAAGCCTGCCCCTCAGACTAAAGCTCGAGGACAAGAAAATCGGCCTTTTTCACAGAACAACTTGGGGTATGCTTCAGTCTGCTGTCTGTGAAGTGCCCTAAGAGTAGCTGCCTACTAAAATCTGTCTCTTCAACTGTTATAGTCCTATGGGTCCCAGAAACACGAGTTCTTCTTCCCACAAGAGCCAGGTGATCAAGGGGCATCCCTTGGGTAGCAGCCACAAAACCCAGGACATCAGATGTAAAAGCCAGGTAATCAGGCATAAGAAAGAGCTCCCTTTCTAGAGATACTGGCACTCTGGTGTGTGGCAGAGGAAGAATTCAAGGATAGTGCCTGTCTTTCAAGGCCTCTGGAAAGATTTATTGTCAGCCCTTATATGTGTACCCAATTAGAAACCTACTCCTCAGTCTACAGCTATGATGATAAGCTTATAGACCTCTTTCACAGAAATTCTGAGCTTGTAGGTCTGTTTCCTCTTGCTGTGCCTGAGGTTTGTAGCTGTTTAAGAACACTTTTTTCCATTAGTTACAGTCTTGTGGGATCCACAAGTGAAAGCCCCACTGGCCTCCAGGGTCAAGAAATATAATAGTGTCCCCTGGAACCAGCTTCAAAAATCAGGGCACCAGAAAAGGGTATAAGCTCCTTTCTGTTCAGCTGCAGTGAAGCAAAGGGAGAGTGCAAAGATAGTGTCCACCAACTTCTGTTTTCCCAGAGTACCTCCATAGACATATAGAAGAGTGACAGACCAGAAGCCTGCCTCTTAGTCCAAAGCTTCTAAACAAGCATAAGGCCTCTTCCTCAGGAAGACTAGAAGTGTGTTTTAGTCTTCCTTGGGGAAGTCTGCCATGAACTGTATCTGTAGTTGTTATAGTCCCATGGGACCCAAGAACACAAGATACCGTAACCTCAAGAGGCAAGTGGTAAAGTGGTGTTCCCTGGGAAGCAACCTCAAAAACAGTGACACCAGACATAAATTCAGGGGCAAAAGATGTGTGTAAAAGCTCCCTTCAGGAAGATACTGGTGCTCTGAAGCACAGCAGAAGAAGAGAATGAAGATGGTGGCTGCTGATTAAAAAAGAAGAAGGTCCAGAGTAAAAAGAGAGAGAGAGAGAGAGATGGTGGCCACAGGTTTCAGAAAGGTAGAGGGAGAGTGTGAAAGTGACACCCTCCATACTCCATCCCTGGAGAGTATCCAAGTAGGCTCCTGCGCTTTCAGCCAGTACTTTAAGATTAGCAAATAAATCTCTTTCACATAAAGTCTGGGCACTCTTCAAACTGCTGCTTATGCACTAGGCCCTGGGGTGAGTGTGTCTGCTCACAAGCCTTTTAAGAGCCAGCTCTCAAATTGCTACAGAACTTTGGGTATTATGGTCACAAGCCTGTCGGTTTTCAAAGGCAGGTGATTGGGAGGCTTATCTCTTAGGAGCAGACGTTAAAAGTTGGTATGGCTGATGTAAGTTATAAACCTTATTTTCCTCACGAAGAAGCTCCAGGTTTGTGAGTTTCCTTTCTTTTTTTTTAATTTTTAAATGTTTATTTTTATTTTTTGAGAGAGAGAGAGAGAATGAGTGGGGGAGGGGCAGAAAGAGATAGGGAGACACAGAATCCAAAGCAGACTCTAGGCTCTGAGCTGTCCGCACAGAGCCTGACGTGGCTCGACCCCACAAGCTGTGAGATCATGACCTGAGCTGAAGTCAGATGCTCAACTGACTGAGCCACCCAGGCACCCCTGTGAGTTTCCTTTCTAATAAAGGGTCACCACACCAAGAGGGGGTTTATGGTGAGATGGGGTCTCAGCCTCTTCTACCCACTTTGATGTGATATTTTTCTCATTTGCCTACAATGAAAGAGTTGTTAAGCTAGTTTTCAGGTATTTTAAAAAGTAAACCATTTTTATGTAGCTGTAGATTTGCTGTGTCCATGGGGGCAGGTGAGTTCAGGATCTTCTTACATCACCAACTTAAACCACTTCTAATTTTAGTTATTTGTATTTTCTTTGTTTTGTTCTTTGTCAGTCTAGCCAAAAATTTGTCAATATTATTGATATTTTCAAAAAATCAATTTTTGCTTTCTATGATTTGTTTTTATATATTTTTTAAAATATTGTTTATCTGTTTTCTAATCATTTCCTTTCTTCTGCTAGCGTTAATTTTGTTCTCTTCTTTTTAAATTTAGCAATTTATAGCTATAAATTTCACTCTTAAAACTGTTCTTGTTGCATCTCATAAGTTTGGGTATGTTTGCTATGTTTTCATAATCATTTGTCTTTATGTACATTCTTTGACCATTGTTTTTTCCAAGACTGCTTTATTTGATTTCCACATATCTGAATTTGCAAGTTTTCCTTCTGTTTTGGTTTTTAACTTCATCTTGCTCTGTTGATTAACAGTCTTTCCTTCAATGTATTTCTTTCTTTCATTTTACTATGAGTAGCTAGAAGAAACCATACCACACCTTCAATACTTTACTTGTAAATACCATAAGATAAAATCCAAATCATCATTTAGAAATTCTCCTTTTTATAGAACATAATAGCTTCAGAACACAGTTCAGCTGAGTTTCTGTCACTATATAATAAGAAACTCTTTGCCTCCAGTCTCCATGTTTTTCATCTCCATTTGAATGCTCACCAGCAGTACTTTTAACATCTGTATTTCTAGTAAGTCTCTTTATGATGATTTAGGTATACTCTAAGATTATATGTTTTTCCCTACCATGTTCCCACTTCTTTCTGAGATCTCACTAATAATATCATTAACATCCATATTTCTAACAGTTTATTTAAGGCAATTAAGACTTTTTCTAACATACTTCTTAAAATTCTTCCAGACTCTAATTCCAAACTTACTTGTACATTTGTAATGATTCACTACAATAGCAACCCATTTTCAGATACCGAAATCTTATCAATTTGTATTAAAACTAAATACCATTACTTTATTTTTAGAAACATATTACTTTTTGTGAAACTAATACCATTAAATTACTTTACTTTTCTATTGCTATTATAGCAAATTACCACAAATTTGGTGGCCTAAAACAATGCAAAATTATTTATCTTACTATTATTACAATCATCAGAAATCTAAAATGGGTTTCACTGGACTAAAATTAAGGTGTCATTAGGATTGCGTTACTTTAGGATACTTCTAAGGAGGTTCTGTTTTCTTGTCTTTTTTATCTTCTACATGCTGCCTGCATTCCTTGGCTCATGGCCTCTTTCTCTAACTTCAAATCCAGGAACTGCATCACTCTGACTTCTACTTCCCTTTTCTGACACTGATGCTCTTCCTTTATCTTAAAAGTACTTTTATTTTTATATTTGACTTACTTGCATAATACACATTTATCTCACCACCTCAAGATCTTCAACGTAATAACATTTGCAAGGCTTTTTTTCTCCTGTAGATAATATTTTTCAGGATCCAGAAAGTAAGATATGAACATTTTTAATAGGAGCATTTTCCTGCCTACCATATAAACTCTCATCTCAGAAGCTAGAAAACAAATAGCAAAGCAAGCCAGTCATTTAGAATTTTAAAAAAACATTAAAGAATAAAAATAAATAAAATAGAAATGGACCCATAATAAGGCAATAAGCAAAGCCATTTTGTTTATGTGAAGAGATTAATTAAAAGTAAGTAAAATACAACTTACAAAAATCATGAATTAAAAAGTGGGTTGTGGCGCCTGGGTGGCTCAGTCGGCTAAGGGTCCAACTTTGGATCAGGTCATGATCTCACAGTTCGTGAGTTCGAGCCCCGCATCGGGGTCTGTGCTGATGGCTCAGAGCCTCAAGCCTGCCTCAGATTCTGTGTCTCCCTCTCTCTCTGCCCTTCCCCCACTCATGCTCTATCTCTCTCTCTCTTAAAAATAAAGAAACATTAAAATAATATTTTTAAAAATGTGGACGCTACATATTCTACACCTTATTAAAAATATAATAGAATATTATGAATAGCTGTATGCAACTAAATAAAACTAAAATAAGGGCACCTGGGTGGCTCAGTCGGTTAAGGGTCCGACTTTGGCTCATGTCATGATCTCACTGTTCTTGAGTTTGAGGCCCTCATTGGGCTCTGTGCTGACAGCTTGGAGCCTGGAGCCTGCTTCAGATTCTGTGTCTCCCTCTCTCTCTGCCCCTCCCCCACTTATGCTCTGTCTCTCTCTTCCAAAAATAAATTAACATTAAAAATAAAAAAAACTAAAATAAACAGATGAATTTATTTTAAAAATAACAAAAGAAAAAAAGGTAATCAGCTAATTTTTTGAAAAAATTGAATTCAGTGTTGCATTTTATCCCACAAAATTTATTTTATTTTATTTTATTTTATTTTATTTTATTTTATTTTATTTTAATATTTAAATTTTAGTTAGTTAACTTACAGTGCAATATTGGTTTCAAGTGCTTATCACAAGTGTCCTCCTTAGTAACCATCAACCATCTAGCCCATTTCGCACCTCCCTCCCTCCATCAACCTATAGCTTGTTCTCTATCATTAAGAGTCTTTTGTGGTTTGTTTCCCTCTCTTTTATTTCCCCCCATTCCCATATGTTCTTCTGTTTCTTAAATTCCACATATGATTGAAATCTTATGATACTTGTCCTTCTCTGATTGACTTATTTTGTTTGGCATAATACATTCTAGCTCCATTCACATCACTGCAGTTGGCAAGATTTCAAGCTTTTTGATGGTGTGAAATATTCCATTATATATATACATATATATATTCCATTATATATATTATATTCCATTATATATATAATATTCATATATATATACCACATCTTCTTTATCCATTCATCAGTTGATAGACATTTGGGCTCTCTCCACAGTTTAGCTATTGTTGATAATGCTGCTATAAACATGCAGGTGCATGGACCCCTTCAAATCTGTATTCTTATAACATTTGGGTAAATACATAATAGTGTAATTGCTGGATTGTAAGGTAGTTCTATTTTTAGTTTCTTGAAGAATCTCCATACTGTTCTCTACAGTGACTGTGCCAGTTTGCATTCCCACTAACAGTGCAAAATGGTTCCCCTTTCTCTGCATTTTTACCAACACCTGTTGTTTCCTACGTTGTTAATGTTAGCCATTCTGACAAGTGTGAGGTGGTATCTCATCATGGTTTTGATTTGTATTCCCCTGATGATGAGTGATGTTGAACATTTTTTCATGTGTCGGTTGGCCATCTGGATGTCTTCTTTGGATAAGTGTCTATTCATGTCTTTTGCCCATTTCTTCACTGGGTTATTTGTTTTTGGGGTGTTGAGTTTGATACGTTCTTTACAGATTTTGGGTACTATCCCTTTATCAGATATGTCATTTACAAATATCTTCTCCCAATCCATAGGCTGCTTTTAGTTTTGTTGATTGTTTCCTTCACTCTGCAGAAGCTTTTTATCTTGATGAAGTCCCAATCATTTGTGTTTGCTTTTGTCTCCCTTGTCTTCAGTGATGTGTCTAGTACAAAGTTGCTCTTGCCAAGGTCAAAGAGGTTGCTGCCTGTATTCTCCTCTAGGATTTTGATGGTTTCCTATCTCACATTTAGGTCTTTCATCCATTTTGAACTTATTTTTGTGTATGGTGAAAGAAAGTGGCCTAGTTTCAGTCTTCTGCACTTCACAATCCAGTTTTTCCAACACCATTTGTTGAAGATACTGTCTTTTTTCATTGGACATTCTTTCCTGCTTTGTCAAAGATCTAGGTCTATCTGGGTTTTCTATTGTGTTCCACTGATCTATGTTTTTGTGCCAGTACCATGCTGTCTTGACGACTACAGCTTTGCAATATAGCTCAAAAGCCAGAATTGTGATGCCTCCAGTTTTGTTTTTCTTTCTCAGGATTGCTTTGGCTATTTGGGGTGTTTTGGTTCCATACAAATTTTGGGATTGTTTGATCTAGCCCTGTGAAGAATGCTGGTGGTATTTTGTTAGGGTTTCCATTAAATGTGTAGATAGCTTTGGGTAGTATAGACATTTTAAAAATGTTTGTTCTTCCAATCCACAAGCATGGAATTCTTTCTTATTTCTTTATGTGTCCTCTTCAATTACTTTCATAAGTCTTCTATAGTTTCCAGAGTATAGACATTTTACCTCTTCAGTTAGGTTTATTCCTATGTATCTTATTGGTTTTGGTGCAATTGTAAATGGGATTGATTCCTTACTTTCTTTCTTTTTTTCTTTTTTTTTTTTTTTTTTTTTTTTGCTGCTTTGCTATTGGTGTATAGAAATTCAACAGATTTCTGCACATTGATTTCATACAAATTGCTAAATTTATGTATTAGTTCCAGAAAATTTTTGGTGGAGTCTTTCAGGTTTTCTGCATGGAGTATTATGTCATCTGCAAATAATGAAAATTTGACATCTTCCTTGCTGATTTGGATGCCTTTTATTTCTTCTCCTTATCTGTTTTCTGAGGCTAGGACTTCCAGTACTATGTTGAACAACAGTGATGAGAGTGGACATGCCTGTCATGTTTCTGATCTTAGGGGGAAAGTTCTCAGTTTTTCCCCACTGAGGATGATATTAGCTGTGGGTCTTTCAAATATGGCTTTTATGATGTTGAAGTATGTTCCTTCTATCCCTACTTTTTTGAGGTTTTTTTTTTTTAATCAAATATGTTGTAGTTTGTCAAATGCGTTTTCTGAATCTATTGACAGGATCATATGGTTCTTAACCTTTCTTTTATTATTGTGGAATATCACATTGATTGATTTGCGAATTTTGAACCAGGCCTGCAACTCAGGAATAAATCCCAATTGATCATGGAGAATAATTCTTTTAATGTACTGTTGAATTTAATTTGCTAGTATCTTGTGGAGAATTTCTGCATCCAGCTTCATCAGGGATATTTGCCTGTAATTCTCCTTTTTGTGGGGTCTTGGTCTGGTTTTAGAATCAAGGTAATGCTGGCCTCATGGAATGAGATTGGAAGCATTCCTTCAATTACTATATTTTGGAACAGTTTGAGAAGAATTAACTCTTCTTTAAGTGTCTGGTAGAATTCCCATGGGAAGCCATCTGGCCAAGACTGTTATTTGTTGGGAGATTTTTGATAACTGATTCAATTTCTTTGCTAGTTATGGGCCTGTACAAAATCTGTTTTTTCCTGTTTGAGTTTTGGTAGTATGTGAGATTCTAGGAATTTGTTCATGTCTTTAAGATTGTCCAGTTTCTTGACATATAATTTTTATAGTATTATCTTATAATTGTATAATTTTTATAGTATTCTCTTATACTTGTTTGTATTTCTTTGGTATTAGTTGTGATCTCTCCTTTTTTGTTTGTGATTTTGTCTATCTGGGCCCTCTCTCTTTCCTTATGAGAAATCTGGCTAGGGGTTTACCAATTTTGTTAATTCTTACAAAGAACAGCTTTTAGTTTTGTTGACCTGTTCTACTGGGTTTTTGTTTGTTTGTTTGTTTCTATATTGATTATTTCTGCTCTAATTTTTATTATTTCTCTTCATCTGCTGGCTTTACATGTTATTTGCTAGTTCCTTTAGGTGTAAGTTTAGACTGTGTATTTGGGACCTTTCTTGCCTCTTGAAATAGACCTGAATTGCAATATACTTTCCTCTTAGGACTGCCTTTGCTGCCTCCCAAAGGGTTTGGACTCTCTTATTTTCATTTTAATTGACTTTCGTGTATTTTTTAAATTTCTTCTTTAATTTCCTGGTTAACCCATTCATTCTTTAGTACGATGGTCTTTAACCTCCATGTATTTGAGGGCTTTCCAAATTTTTTCTTCTGGTTGACTTCAAGTTTCATGGTGTTCTGATCTGAAAATATGCATGGTATGATCTCAACATTTTTGTACCTGTTGAGGTCTGATTTGTGACCCAGTATGTGATCTATTCTGGAGAATGTTCCATGTGCACTTGAAAAGAATGTGTATTCTGTTGCTTTAGGATTAAATGTTCTGAATATCTCTGTTAAATCCATCTGATCCAGTGTGTCAAAGTCATTGTTTCCTTGTGGCTTTTGCTTAGATTATCTGTCCATTGCTGTAAGGGGGGTAGTGAAATCCCCTACTATTATTGTATTATTATCAATGAGTTTCTTTATGTTTGTTATTATTACTTTATATATTTGGATGTTCTCAAGTTGGGGGCATAAATATTTACAATTATATGTCTTTTTGATGTATAGACACCTTAATTATGGTGTAATGCCCTTCATCTCTTGTTAAACTCTTTGTTTTAAAATCTCATTTGTCTGAAAGATGGCAGAGCAGCATAGAAGTTTTGTGTTTCCCTCGTCCCTGAAATGCAGCTAGATCAACACCAAACCATCTAGCACACCTAGAAAATTGATCTGAGGGCAAACACAACAGTCTACATAACTTGAGCCACAGAACTTTTCTGGTACACAGTGCAGAGAGGTGAAATGGGGGAGAGAGAGGCTGAAGAGGGTAGGGAGCTGTTTTTGATTGTAGAGACAGGATGGAGACAGGGGGAGAGTACAGGAAAAGCAGTTCCCCTGAAAGCAGCTGGTGAGAAAGGGAAAGAATGGAAACATCAATAAAGGACTGAACAAGAAAGGGAGAAAGGAGAGGGTTTAAATACCATTAGGACTCTATAAACAGGGAAGTTCAGAGTCTGAAACTGCAGCTCAATACCTGGTGGTGCTCCTATGGGAAGGTAAAATCCTCAGGCCCAGAGAGCTAGGTCTGAGGAGTCTTCTGGCCACATAGGGAGAGGTGGTTCCCCTGCCAGAGGACATTTGGTAGAGGCTGTGTGGCCTCCCCAAAATGAAAAGTCCCAGAAGACCACAGAGAATTTCCTGGTGCTGTCCACATTTGTTGGTGTTGGAAAAGGGATGTTAGGGGGCAGTGAAGTCTGGCACCAGATGTGTGTTGTAGTTTACCCTAATGCCTGAAATGCTGCTGTTACACAATCACACAAACTTTTTCTGGGGAGGACTGATGCCCAGCTGTCTCTGGCATCTGTAGCAGTGCAGCCTTGCAAACATTCCTGGCGGGGGGGGGAGACTGGCACCCAGCCACTTCTGGGCAAGACCCTCCCCCAGATAGTTGGATCAGGTCAAAGTGGCAGAGCCCTCAGAAGTGAGGGATTTGTAAACACAGTCCCATCTGAGGTAAAATTCAGGAAGGAGGTGCTGCCTGGTAGGCTGACGGCTTGGTCACAGATAGCATAAAAGTGGGGAGTGGATGGAAGCTGGAAAAAAAAAGGAGTGGTGCTTGATTACTGGTCTGCAAGAGCACAGAGTTCTGATACTAGAGACTGAGTATCTTGTTGACGCCATTTTCACCCCTCTTGCACATGTGTGTACACTCCTACACACATCACAACAATTCACCCCAGTAAACTAAGTAGCCCCATCTATAGGAGAATGGAGCAATTACACCAAGCCTCGTTGTATTGGGCCAACTGTGCTCTAGAGTAACACAAGTCTCTATGTATCCTTAGTCTATGGACCATAAAGTGCTTCATAGTTTGACTTCTAGGGGAAGCTGGATGTAATTTCAATTGTATTAAATTCTGTTCGTTGTTTCATCTATTCAATTTTTTCTCTTCCCTTTCTTTTCTTATTCTTGAACACAGAAAGAGGAAAAAATTATTTATATTTTCCATTTTTATAAAAGATTTTATTTAATATTTTCTACTATATTTTTATTTTTTGTGAATTTTTAAATTCTATTACACTTTCATCATATCATTTTATTCTATTTTATTGTACTCATTTTTTAAATTTTGAAATGTTTTCCTAGCTTTGTTTTCTTTTTTTCTGTTCCTTTCTTTCACTTTTTTCTCTATTCTACCAAGATACTTTCAACAACCAGAAAAAAAAAAACCTAAGTTCTAGAATCCTTGCCTTGATTTTTGGTGTTGTTTTCAATTTTTTAATTTTAATTTTCTACTTTATTAATTATTTTTCTTCCTCCAAAATAATGAAATGAAGGAATTCACCGCAAAAGAAAGAAGAGGAAGAAATGACAGCCAGGGACTTAACACAGGAACAAGCAAGATGTCTGAACCAGAATTTAGAATCACGATAATAAGAATACTAGCTGGGGTTGGAAAAAAAGTATAGAATCCCTCTCTGCAGAGATATAAGAAGTCTAGTCAGTACGAAATTTATATGCTGTAACTGAGACGCATTCTCGAATGTGTGCCACGCAGCAAGGATGGATGAAACAGAGCACCGAATCAGTGATATAGAGGACAAACTTCTGGAGAATAATGAAGCAGAAAAAAAAAGAGGGAAACAAGGCAAAAGAGCACGATACAAGAATTAGACAACTCAGTGACTCATTAAAAAGAAATAACATCCTAATCATAGGGGTCCCAGAAAATGAAAAGAAAAAGGGGTAGAAGGTTTATGTGAGCAAATCACCATGGGAAATTTTCCTAACCTGGAGAAAGACACAGA
>NC_057361.1:60192755-60318344 GCF_016509475.1 Prionailurus bengalensis | reverse complement strand
TACCCTATGACCCAGCAGTAACACTGCTGGGAATTTACCCAAGGGATACAGGAGTGCTGATGCATAAGGGCACTTGTACCCCAATGTTTATAGCAGCACTTTCAACAAGAGCCGAATTATGGAAAGAGCCTAATGTCCATCAACTAATGAATGGATAAAGAAATTGTGGTTTGTATACATAATGGAATACTACATGGCAATGAGAAAGAGTGAAATATGGCCTTTTGTAGCAACGTGGATGGAACTGGACAGTGTTATGCTAAGTGAAATAAGTTACACAGAGAAAGACAGATACCATGTTTTCACTCTTATGGGATCCTGAGAAACTTAACAGAAGACCATAGGGGAGGGGAAGGGAAAAAAGGTTAGAGAGGGAGGGAGCCAAACTAAAAGACTCTTAAAGACTGAGAATAAACTGAGGGTTGATGGGGGGTGGGAGGGAGGGGAAAGTGGGTGATGGGCATTGAGGAGGGCACCTGTTGGGATGAGCACTGGGTGTTGTATGGAAACTAATTTGACAATAAATTTCATATTAAAAAAATAAAAAATAAATAAACAACCCCCTGGGTTAGTAACACATTATTGCCTTTGATCTTCCCAAGGTCTCTCCTTTATTTTATTCATTCAATGAGTCCCTTTTATTCATATTATCATGCTCCTATAACTGATGTGTAACAGTCTGAAAAGTTTCCTATTCAGTTTTCTTTGTATGTGTTGTCGTGAAATGTGCGTTGTTGTTTGGAATGTGTATAGTTTAATCAATACAATGTTGTGTTACAAGACGAACCCAAGTTGGTCCACACCAAGATACATAATAATTAAAATGGTAAAAAGTATTGAGACAGAAAAAAAATTAAAAGCATCAAGAGGACACAGTTACATACAACGGAAATTCCATAGGGCTATAAGCCGATTTTTCAGCAGAACCTTTTCAAGCCACAAGGGAGTGGCATGATATACTCAAAGTGCTGAAGGAACAACACCTACAATGAAGAATGCCCTATCTGGCAAGGATATCATTCAGGATTGAAGAAGAGACAAAGAGTTTCCCAGACAAATGATAAAGGAGTTCATCATCATTAGACCAGCCTTACAAAAAAAAGTTAAAGAGACTTCTTTAAGTGGAAAGACAAAGTAATAAGTAGACATAAGCAAATGATGAAAGGAAAAATTTTAAGGGTTAAAAGCAAACATATAGCAAAGATAGTAGAATAAACATTCAGAAAGTCAGTATGGAGGTTAAAACACAAAAGTAGTAAAATCAACTGTATCTCCAAAAATTAGCCAAGGGATACACAAAATACAAAGATGCAAAACAATAAAATTTCCCAGCATCAGGACTGACCCTCAGCATTTCAAGTAGGGGATCCTGGTGTTAAAAAGGATAAAATAACCAGGGGTCAGTACTGGACCTCTGACTCTACATTTGTTCATAAGTGATGCCATGACTACTTCCCAAACTGGTTAGAAGTAAGATCAGGAGAGCTAGGTGCCCAGCCCAAGGTTATGAGGATAGTGAAGGGTTAAAGCTTTGACTTAAAAGCTGATCAGCTGACCCCTTTTCCAGTGGCCCTTCTCCTGGTGACTTTACCAGGATAGGACACCTCTGCTGGGATTGGAGCTTTATTTGCTGAGCCTGAGAAGGAGTAAGTACCTGGAAGACAGAGGCTACATTTTCCTGTTGTAAAAAGCCAAAAGCAAAAACCTCTCCCCAGATAAGGACTAAGGGCTTTCTATGCTTTCCAGATACCCTCTAGAAGTCATCTTTCTTAGGGGTTGGTTGGAGGTCTCCCTAAGGAGGTGGCAGGGTTAGGAGGGGTTGGGATGCCTGAGAAGCTTTTCCTAAAGAGCCCCTCTCCAGAGTCCTGTGAGGATGCCAAGGACCTCCCAGTGTAGAGACTCTATGTCCTGAGTGCCCTCTGCCCTTCAGGTCCGAGGGGAAGTCGTCCACAAAGATCACCATTTCTTCTGTCAAGCCCCTTAGTTCACAGGGTTCTCCATGCTTCAAACAAGACAGTGATATTTTTATTGTTCAGAAAACTGGGATTACCTTAACAGCAGCTGGATAAGACGATAGGGGCTCAGAGAGATGGGATTCCAATTTCTTCGCTCTCCAGGTGTGGAAACTGAGGCCTGGAAGGGAAGAGGCTTGCCCAAGCTAACAAAAAAGGAAACACCTCTTCCTAGTGTGGGAGAACAAGGGTAATTGCAGTGAGACAACCAGTGAGGATTCTGTGGGACCAGGGCTGGCAAAGGGAGCACATCTCCCCTCTAAGCTGTAAGGATGCAGAAGCCAAGAGCCTGTGCAAAGTGGAGAGGATGGTGGGTCCAAACTGTTCATCACAGCAAGGAGGGCCTGAGGTGGGTGATGGCAGCCAGAATCCAATGCAAAGGGCCTAGAAACAATGCCCATTCTGGTAGCAATGAACACAAGTACTGCCCATACTGTGATATCCCAATAATCATTTCCCACTAAAAGTAGCCAAGGAAACTTGGAGAAATGATCGATTCCAGATTTGGAAGAAGAAAAACACAAAATGAGCCTGGAACACTTTGTCATACCAGTAGGAAAAAAGCCACCAAAACTACCCCGACTGGGTCAAAAGGATATATCCACCTAACCAAAGATGAGATAATGTGAGCATCCATAAAGATAAAAACTCTAATGACCTGAAACACATTTAATAGTCACACCATTACAAAAATAATTATGCACCAATGGGGAATGCTAGGAAATTAACCCATAATTTTGATAACTGATAAATAACATGGGAGACTGGGTATTTGTTTTACCAAAGTGTCCTTCAGGATGATCAAGATAGAATGATAGCAGAATATGAGAAATACACAACTTCTAATGAATTTCATGGATCTAGTCAATGATCACCAACAACTGCTAATATCATAAAAGGAGTGACAGCCACATGTTGTGGGCCTATGATGGGAGGAATCAATACCTTCCAATCATGGCAACTGGAAGGAGCACACAAGTTCAGTCAGCCTAGTGACAGAATTTGCTCATCCAGGAAACTGAGTCAGCAGGCTCTGCTTCACCTATACATTGTTTCTCTCTTTTGTTGAGTGCCCCAATAGGCCAGAGGCACAGAGATAAGGAGTCTACCAGACAACTGACTGCCTTCTTCACTTGCCCCAACAGCTGTCAGAGTCCACCATGCTGCCTTCACAGGCTCCCTCATCACTGTGCCTTCCATGTTACAGTTCCATCTTAGACCCCCTCATCTTGATCATGTGGCCGCATCATCACCATTTGGGACCCACGGGCCCATGACCACCTGCCCACCCCCTTATCCCAGACCCACAGATCCCTAGATCTATACTCGTAGCAGCTCAACCACACCTGAAGGAAAGAGAACACAGTCCGGTTCTACAGCAATCTCAATATTCTTTGCTAATGCTTAAATTTACCCTTTTACACACCCATGTGCCTCAGTTTGGGCAAAGTATTTCAAAGAAGCAATTCATAGGAAATTCACAGATGAGGCAACATAAACAGCCAAAAAGTGTGAAAGCACATCCACCCCAACTGTTAATCAGGGAAATACCAAACAAAACAATAAGAAACCACCTTCACACTATGGAAAATTTGAAAGGGTAGAAGGAAAATGAAACCAAATGTAATTTCTGAGATGCAAGAAGGAAAGAAGAGCAAATAAAATAATAAATATTATAGTCACTCTAAATAGATACAACTGTATAAAATAATAATAACAATGATAATAATATCTTAGGCTTTAAATATAATTTAAATATACTATAAGATGCCATGAAATTAAGGAGGGAAATAAATAAAGATAAAATGTTTTAAGATCTTGTATTGTCCAAGAAGATGGTAAAAGTATGAAAGTCAGACTTTCATAAGTTGAGGAGGCACACGGTAATTTTTATGGTAACCACTAAAAAATAGTGTTCATAATAACAAGCAAATACACAGGAAAAGTGGAATGTCAAAACAACACAATAATCAATCCAAAAGAAAGCAAGGATAGGATGGGGGGGGTGGTGTGGTAGAAACAGGAAGAGGTGGAATAAATGGAAAATAGACAAATGAGACAGTAAATACATGAAGTGTAAAAGGTAGTTAAAAAGAAAACGCAAACTGGACAAGAAAAGGAAAATCAAATTATATGCGTGTCACAAGAGACACACTTCAAAACATAAGCATACAGAAACTTTGCAATAAAAAGGATGTGAAATAACAGACACACCATGTTGGTTTAGCTCTATTGATACCAAGCAAAAAGAACTTTAAGCAAAATGCATTATTTTAGAAAAAAGACTTAGGAATGACACAATGTACCAGGAAGTTATATAATTGAAACTGGTATATAAGGAGTAGCATAGTCAAAACTACATAATGTAAAATCCTACAGAACTTCAATGAGAAATTCACAAATCTGCAATCACTGTGGTTGATGTTTTGACACTGTTCTTAGTAATTGATGAAAGACAAAAAAAGTCAATGAGGATATAGATGATTTGAGCAACTTGATTAGCAAACATGAAACAATGGGACTTTCTAAAACATCACATCCACAAAATGTAGAATGTGCACCCATTACACATACGCACACACACACACAGATAACATTTAGAAAAATTGATCAGATGTTGGGCCACAAAAGAAAATATCCACAAATTTCACAAGTTGAATCATATAGAGGAAGTCTTTTGATGACAACAGGATAATAGAGAAAAGTAACCATGAAAAATGCCTATTCAGGTACTTTGTTTCATTTTTTATTTGGATTGTTTGCTCTTTTACTTTTGAGTTGTAGTAGTTATTTTCTCATATTCTGTAGGTTTCCTTTTCATTTTGTTGATCATTCACATGGTTGTGTGGAAACTTTTTATTATCTTTTCATTGAAGAAATTTATTTGTTCATTTATCATATTCCTTGCAGAGAATTTTGCTGTGAATAGGACATTCAAAAATTGTTGTTAAATATATATATTTTTGATAACTACTCTGACTTACAGTATTATGGACATTCAGGGGATGTAAAAATGAAGGAGGTACAGTTTTTGTTCTCATGGAGTTATTAGTGTATCATGCAATATGAAACAACTAGAATATTGCACATTAAAATACCAAATGTTGTATACCCATGTGTACCCTAACTGTCCACTACTCTTTTGTTCTTGTCTTTTCCACTTAGCCTTTTCAACGCGTTTCTTTCCTAAATTTTAAGTACATCTTAGTAAAGCGTAACCTATCTACACAAATTACACAAATCAAAGTGTGTACCTGAATTCACAAAATGACACACCCATGCATCCACAAACATATTTAGAAGTAGGACATCGTACAGCCCCTTGCCTGAGGAGCCATTATGCCAACTTCCATCACTGTAAATTGACTTTGACAGTTTTAACAATTTATGAATGGAATTATAGAGTACATATTGTTTCTTTCTGGGCTTTTTTCACTCAAATGATGTTTGTGAGCAGACGCTTTTTAGTTCGATGTAGATACACTTGTTTACTGTTGCTTTTGTTGCTTGTGCTTTGGGTGTCACATCTATAAAATCATAGTCGGGGCCAATGTCAAGGAGATTTTTCCCTATGTTCTCTTCCAGGAGTTTTACCGTTTCAGGTCTTATATATACTCTAAAGTTTTTGTTCTGTTTTGAGTTAATTTTTGCAGATGGAGCAAGATAAGGGTCCAATTTCATTCTTTTGCATGTGAAGTTTCACTTTATTGAGGAGACTGTCTCCTTTATTGAGGAGCACCATTTATTGAGGAGACTGTCTTTCCTCCTTGACTATTCTTGACTCCCTTGTCAAATATTAGCTGACTGCATATGCGTGAGTTTACATCCAGGCTCCCCATTATGTCCCATAGGTCTATGTGCCTGTTCTGGGGCCAGCAACATATTGTTTTGATTACTATAGCTTTGCAATCTACTTTGAAATAAGGAAGTGTGATATCTCCCGCTTTGCTCTCCTTATTGAGGATTGCTTTGGCTGTTGGTTGCTATGCCACAGCCTTTATGAAAGGGAATGTGACAGTAATGAGCAAGATTACGTGTGTTTTCACCCTTTATTCAGCAATAGTAGTACATCTAGGGATCAGCCTCAAAGATACATTGAGAAACATTGCTAAAGATTATGTCACAATTCTATTCATTGTGGGTGTATTTGTAATAGCCATAATAGCAACAACCAAGGTGTGCATCAATAGAAGATTAGCTGACTAAATCATGGTCTGTTCACACAATGGCATACTCTGCAGCTGTTGAAAGGAGTGGGAGATGCCTCTATGGAGCACTATGGAGTGATCTCAAGGATATTGTTGTCTCAGCTTTGCTGGGGTATAATTGTATACCAAAAAAAAAAAAAAGCCCAAACTACATATTAGTGTATACAATCTCATGAGTTTGGGCATCTGTGTAACCGTCTCCACGATCAATGTAATAAACATATTCATCACCTCCAGAAGTTTTTCTGTGTCCTTTTATTACTGTGTTTTGGTTTGTTTTTTATTTTACTTTCTTGTGAGAAGAAAATTTAACATGAAAAAAAAGAAAATTTAACATGAGATTTACCCTCTTGACATATTTTTACGTGGACTGCACCTCTTACTCAAAGCGTCTAATATAGTCGAACTTATGGAAACAGACAATAGAATGGTGGTTGCCAGGAGAGGGGGGAAAAGGGGACATGGAGAGCTGTTGTTTAATGGGTATAAAATTACAGTTATTCAAGATGAGTGTGCTTTAGAGATCTGCTGTATAACATAGTTCCTATACGTAACAATGAAGGCCATATTTCTACATGAGAAAAGGCAAAGTGGAGGAGTTTGTATAGATTACGCAGCATTTATCTAAGGAGGAGGGAGTGTATTGAATGTCTGTCTCTCTGATGAGAGATACAGATCTGATGGCCAGGTAATACCAGTTGCCCCATTCCTTGAGCCTTTAAGGAATCTGTTGAATACACTCCCTGCATGAGCTTTGCTTACCCTGGTGTCCCCACTTCTCACTTCTACCCAATGTTGGCTGTCTCTGGGAATGCACGTTCACCCACAAACACTTTTGACCAATTGCTCAATATTTTCTCCAGATCATTCCATTTTTTTTTCGTTATCAATTAATACTTGTCCTACCCGTTAAGCTGTTCTTGCTCAGAAACCAGAGGTATCAGGCCTTTATGGCCCTGTAGTGTTTGTGTGACCTGCTTTGGGGAGAGGTGCCTTTCTGGGCAAGGGTTGAAAGTAGTGGAATGCTGGAGGGAGCTCTTACTGGAACATGAGAGCAAACTTAACTGTTCGGGAATTTTGCGAGCCAGCTGTTGAACACAGATGTTTTAAAGACTAAATTCTATAAGGTAGCAATTACATTACCTGCATTATATTGAAAACAATCATAATACATACTCAAAACTCATCAGCCTCTAATCACTTTTCCCACATCTTGAGGTTATGTACATTTATTGCATCAGAATGGTGGAAATGCTTCCTTTCCCAACTCTGCGTTAATTGACATGAGGTCAGTAGCGTGAAATTGGCAAATGCTACAACACAGGGCATTTCCCCCAACCCACCCCCTTCCCCAGAGAGCCTGTTGTTACACACTTGCATGCATACCACTGGTTGAAACTGATGCACTCTGCAGATGCTGCAGATCTGCAGACGTGGTGGATATCCTCAGATCCAACTGGTGCTGTTGTAAAACACATGAGAGTCAAGATCTAACGTACACTACCTTACAAAGTGATGTTTTAAATCTGCGAACTGGAGTAGTACATGACTAAGGATGGTTCATGAAAAAAAAAGGGCTGGATATTTGATATTTGTGACAAAGTCCTAAGATGCCCATAATATGCCACCGTTAAGAGACTTTTTTAAAAAAGGTATAGGGCAGTGTACGTACACGCATGTGCTTGCACGCGTGCATTTGTGGGGTGCGGGGGAGGATGCATGGATATCAGGTCTAAGAGGCTCTGTGTAGAAGGGCAGGTGGGACTCAGAAAAGTGAAAGGGTACAGGGAGGGGGGGCTGACTCCTTCTCCCAATCTCCATCACCTTATTTCTCTTTTCTTCCCTCTTCTCATGCCACAACTTTTAACCCCAAATACACTTTCTCCTTTACCAACTCAGCTGTGGGACCGTGGTGCACCTAGGACACAACTGCACAGCAGGGTTTTGGGCCTTTTCCAGGCAACACTGCTTCCTTCCTCTGTGACAGTGTGGCCTTGTTTATCTAATACTGGGCGAGGAGGGGTCTCGGGATCACTGATTTAAGTAGCAAATCAGGGAAGGAAGGAAAGCATGAGATGGACATCAGTCTTGCCCTATGTGCTGAGTGACCTTGCATGTTTATCTGGCATGAGATAAGGAATATAAGAAGCCTGACTTCTCAAGGCCTGAAACAAGAAAGCATAAGTTGTTATCAGATGTCATCACCATCAATCGTCTTGGGTAAAAATGAGGGAGGCATGGGAGGAGGGAGAAAACACAATGGGAAATAGTCAGCGACTGGGCATATCCAGTGGAGCTTTCCGTCTTCTGGGCGGGGTCTCCAGGTCCTTCTTTGTTTGGAACATCAGCAGAGGACCGAGATCTGATCTCAGTGCACATAAGATCTGATCCACTACTACATATTGTTGCATTGAATAGGAAACAAAAGAACTAATTTTGGAAGACTCTTCTCACTGGATGTCTGCTGCTTCAAGTTTTGAGCCTTTCACTCAATGCTATATGTACATAGATATACTATCAGCATGTAGGAAAAGTAATGAGAGATTGATGAGTATGTATTATGATTGTCTTAAATATAATGCAGGTAATGTAATTGCTACTTTATAGAATTTAGTCTTTAAAATTTATAAAATTATTAGCTAATTTAGGGCCTGGCAAAGAGAGGGGAGTCTTCCTCTATCCATCTGTGGCTACAAATTTCCCCTAAAACACTTGTACAAGTTACTTGTACTCATATAGTGTGTGTCCTCATAGGTAAAATACTGGTAATAATGCTTAGCTCAGAGAGCTGCTGTGAGGCTCTATGTGTTTAGCATACAGTGGGCACAAAATCAATGATAATGATTCTTCCTCATATTTCATGGGCCCTTCAAAAGTAGGCTCTGGGTCTAATTCATGTCCCCTCTTTGATTCTTCTGGCCCTGGTTGCCTTCAGTGCCCCCCACTGTAAAATACACATTCGACTAGAATCGAACTGGCATTCACTTGGCCATAGTTGGCTTGAATGGATGTTTTCTTTGGCCCACGTACAGGAAACCAGAGCCAGTGTTTTAAAATTGAGATATTTTACATAGAAATCTAGAATTCCATCTTCTCTTGAAAAATCAGGAGATGTGGCAATGAAGAGTCCACATCCCTACATGACAACAATTGGCTGGAGCCAGGTGGCAGCTGGCCCCTAAGGTAGAGCATGCACTGTCAGTTGGCCAGAGCCTATCAGTCCTGCTCTGCTCATCCGCAAGACCTGCTTGACCCTGAAGACAACCCAATTTGGGGCCCTCTGGACAGCTGGAAGCAGTCTATGCCAGGCAGAAGGTAGGCACTTCCTTGCTAAATGAGTAAAACCCTTACCCCCCTCACCATCTCCCCCTTTTTTCGCTACCATTTTCTTGTCTTGTCATGCTAAGAAAGCCCAGTTATTGAGTAAGGTGATTCTCACTTAGAAAAGTAAACTGAACAAGTCTGTTAGAGTCAGGAGAGTCTATGTTATACTGTGGTTAGCGAACAACTCCTATATCGCAGTGCCTTACAACAACGAGAATTTATTATTTGTTCACACACACAAACCTAGACACAAAATGAAAACACCCTTATATTTTGACAAGCATGCATACATGCATGAGTGCATGGGTATGTTTGCAATCACGAGTCAAATGAAAACTCTGGCATATGAACATATGACCTCCCACAGAACCCTATTTAGAGACTGATCAGCTTAGACCCCATGACGCTGTTTTCATAAGAGACATAAAAAGGCCCCAGAATCTAGGCATTAAGGGATGGTGGTACAAGAATATCCACTCTCAGCCAAGGAATTGTCCCATATCATAAAAAGAGTCTGAAAAGCTTATGAAAGAACCTAGAAGTTAAAAAAACAAACATGTTAAGCATTTTGGACTTTAAACATTTTGCAAATGCATGAATAGGAAGTACTCTGGTGAGGCCTCCTCTTCTGGGTTTCTAGCTCAAGAGGGAGATGCACCCCAGATGTCCAATAGGCAGAGAAATGGAGCTGGCTGGCCTGGGTCCGAGAGAGGAGCTAGAAGGCTGGGGTCCTTCATCTCCAGCAGGAGCTGCAGATAGAAAGGAAGGCATCAGAGCCACGTCACATCCGTTTCCCCTCCTGGCTCTCCCCTCTTTTTTGTTCCACCCAATCGAGGCTTTGTCACCTGGACTACAGCACAGAACTCTTCCTCGCTGATGTGTTCATCTTGGGTCTTGCCTCCTCCAATCTCTCCATCAAAGTCACCACATATCTTTTTTTTTTTTTTTTTCTTTTGTCAAGCCCGGGATAATTGAATATACTCCTTTCTAGCTCAGACATTCCCGGGCTCTTCACCACCCACAGTTTCTGGTCTAGCCCCTAGGCCTGGCATTCTAGACCTGGGTGACCAGTAGCCTCCCCAGCCTCATCCCTTTCTGTTCCAGCAGTTCCTCTAATGTTGCTGCTTCACTCACACACCACACCCCATCCAGCATTTTGGTCTGGGAGTTCCCAGCCTTCCCTTTCAACCTTCCCAGGATTCTATCGCTCCTCTGATCCTTCCTCTCCAGGCTCAACATTGAAATTTAGCCACAAAACACAACTAGTGAAGGCATCCAGGCTCCACATGTAGACTGGAGGCAGAGACCAGATCTCCCTCCAGCCTAGGCTCTTATCACCTATGTATATCCTGCCCACCACCACAGATTGCAGGGGTCAGACTAGAAAGCTCTGGGATGGGAGTGAGGAGACCTGGGCGTGCCACTTGATATGCTGCATGCCTCAGGGCAAGTCCCTGCCACTCTCTGGGCCTCAGTTTCCTTGTTTCTTGACACCAAATGCACTGGGCATTTCCTGATGAGCACAGAGCTCTGACGATTCACTGAGCAACCATCACCTGCCATCTCCGACATCAGGCTGAGGAGCTTGGGTTCCCCAGGCCCAAGGAGGTTCAACCCACCAACCCAGACCTCCCAGATAGGCCCTACTTACCACAGCGCCGTCCCATTTCCCAACCATCCCCACCCTGTGCTGTGCTCTCCTTTCAAGGACCAGGCTACCTTCTGCCACGCAGGGCTGGAGCAGGGAGATGGAGCCAGAAGATGCCTGAGAAGAGTTTCTCAGCATCAGCAGAGCCTCAGCGGCTTCCAGCTTCCGCTGCCACTCTGAGGAGGCAGAAACTGAGTCCTGGTCAGAAGCCTCAGGACCCTGCAATGGAAAGGGTGTGAGAGGATGGGAACTGAAAACCCATGCCTCCCTACGTCCTGCAATTGTCCCTTCAGTCCCCGGTTCCGCTGAAGGCCCCACCCACCCTGAGGCCATCTGCCCTTCCCATGCACTAAGCTTGGCCCCTGCCAGGGTCCTGGACCCCACTATTTTCCAGGATCTGTGGCCGCAGTGAGGACAGGGTCAAGGGTGGCACACGGCTGGAGGACCAGAGTTGAGCATCTAGAAACAAGGAAGGAGAGGCCAGGGGATCAAACCCTCTGGCAGACACATACTGCCAGTAGACAAACAGGGCCAGGATTTTGCAATATCTGGATGTGGGATCTGAGTGCCTGCTGGCCATTAGTCGTTGTGGCTTGTGCAAGTCCTTTCCCCTGTTTGGCCTGTTTTCCTTTCTATGTCTTTCTTGTATATCTTTCTTGAGACACTCATTCCTGCCAGCAGTTTCAAAACTCTCGGGGCAACAGTGACGGGTGTAGGAAATCACAGGTGTCTGCATTTTAATCTGCAAGGCACCTGAAGGGATGTGATTACTGTCCTGTCCAGGGACTGGTTCTCACTTCCATATTCCTCAGTCCCCATGGAACTTGAAGGACCAGCCTGGCTCATCTCCAGGAAGCTTTCTCTAAGGGCCTCTGGACTCCCCCCTGGGCTCTGTGGCCCTCACCACCATGGCCCTCCTTTCAGCAGGACCTTCTTTCCCATCAATCTGTTTCCTCCATCTGAATGGAGGACTAACAGCCTCCATTCGTTGAAGGAATGTGCCACGTTGTGGCACAACGTGGCCTAGTCCTCTTGTCAATGCTATAGGTTTATGATATTGTCCCCATCAGTACACTGCTAGGGAAATGGAGGCTTGGAAATGGCCATATTCTCACAAATAGGAAATGGCAAGGCTAGGAGTACCCTGCCCTTCCCCACTAGTCTGAGATGCTGCCTCCTCCTCCCCTCCTCCTGCTCCTCCACCACCACCTCCTCCTCCTCCCACTTCTCGTCCTTCTCTCCTCCCCCTCCTTCTGGCTGCTCATCGGTCGCCACCTCCACTTCCTCCTTGTATCTCCCACGGCATCAAGCACAAAGGCCAGGCATGCAATAACACAATATACAACTAGCTCCGTGGTCCTTCTCACTCTACGCACATGCTGGACAGGGCAGGGGTCCTGTGGGTCTTCCTGGAAAGAGAAGTTGTGAGTTGCATCTTCAAGGCTGCTGGAGTCCAAGATAGAGACAAAGATTTTGGGGCCTGACCAATCAGCAGACCTCCTTGGGTGCTCGCCTGCAGGAGCCGAGAGGACAGGGTGGAGTGTCAGCACCAGGCCAGCCATGGAGAGGAGACATGGGTATGTTGTGTGATGAGGATAGTAGCCCAGAATGTCAGAGCTATTCAGTAGCCCTGAATGTCAGTCAGAGCTGAGAAGACCTTGAGGACCAGCCAGTTCCTGCTCTTTATTTTCCAACCGGGGAAATTGAGGTCCAAGGAGGAGTATTATTTCCCCAAAGTCATATGGCAGGCTGCAGTAGGGTTAGAGAGGGAACCCATGTCTTCAGGACACAGACAAAAGAGTCTGGGCAGTGGCTGAGATGGGAACCTCCTCACAGCCCTCAGACTCTCCTTACTTCCCCGGGGGGGGGGGGGGGGCGTGCACAGGGGTGGGCCTCAAGCTGGGACATGATGTTCTCCTTCCCAGCTGTGGAAAGCTGGGGACACTTTAGATGAGCCTTTCCCCCCTGAACCCACCCCACCTCACTCCACCCCCACTCTACTTCACCTCCAATCTGAGGTCTCATCTCACCGAGAACCATTTCCACCCCCACCCCCACCCCCCACCCCTCACCCCGATTGCCCCTTCCCACCAACACTTGGTAGATCATATTGATAAAGTTTTATAGGTGGGGCAGCTAAAACCCTGAGGAGTACCTTGCCAAGGCCACATCGAAATTGGGTAGTAGGACTGGTGGCAGCACTGCTCGTGCTCTCTACACCCAAACCCAAGATGCCCTCCCTGACCAGAAACACTCACTGACGACTCCTCCTTGAATGGTCAACTTCTGGACATGGCTGTGAGCTTTGGGAGGGGAGGCCCCACTCGTTATCAGTCCTTGAGTCAGGTGCCTCTTTAGGCATGCCCCCTGCTCCCTCTTCAAGGCACTCTCAGCACGCAAGACTCTGCAGGGATCCCTAAAGTGGGGGATTGCCAGTCTACAGTCAGTCACATTTAGAGGAGGCCCCCTCCCCACCCCCACTGTCAGACACCATACTCACGAGAAGAAGGCACACTTGTGACATTCACAAGCCTGGAAGGGGCAGGAGTGCTCCTGGTCCTTGGTTTGGTCATTGAGGCCATGGTTGTAGCAGCGGGCACAGCAACTTACAGTTCTTTTGGGGCCAAGTTCGATCCCCCATGGGGCTCTGGTCTCAAGGCCAGTGGGGGAGTCGGAGGGGCAGCAGGGCACAGCAGGCATTTCATTGGGATCCATGGTTCTAGGGCCAGGAGTGGATGTCAGGATGGCCACATGATCCCCTACCCTCAGCATACTTCCTCTGCCCTTCAAAATCCCCACCTGAGGTGCCTGGATTCTTCTTCATCCAGCTCACCGCTGAAATTGGATCGCACCCACCCTTCTTGCTCACACAGCCTCCTGCCCAGGAGGCCCTACTCATGCAAAGCCTCGTTCCAAGCAACTCATGGCATGGTTCCTGTCAACTTTCAATCCAATCATCATTCTCCTTGCCTACCTTCATTCTACATAGATCCCATTTTCAGGCATATACATTCACTCTTGTGCCCCCTTCAACAATTCCTGCCCTCCCCTTCTCATGTGTCATCCTCTACTCTGCTATACCTATTTTTCCTGGCATTCGCTTCCACCGTTGTCTTCCTAACCTCCCACATTCACTCACTCCCTACTCATGACTCTATGGCTCCTGAACTCAATTCTGTTATTAGTCTCAAGTACATCCTACGTTCGAATTTCCTCTCACACCCCATTCTGATCTTCTTCTGCACCCCACTGTAATCTTAATTATTCTCTTTTTCCCCCTTTAAGCGGACACCCCTTTGCACCCCATGAGATTATATTATGTTGCTGAATCCCAAGCCCCTCTTTCGATAATTATGTTTTATTCATCCCTTTGATTAGTCATTGACTAGATCCTTGTTGGGCCCCCTATGGAATGCCAGACCCTGATCTGGTCAACAGACAACTCCTCGCTGCACTAATTGTTTTCTTCCACCAACACACCCTCTCTGCTTTCATTCAAACCCATGTATTCCCTCCACAGCCTCCTGACAATCTCCCATGATCCTCTTCACGCTTCAACAGTTATGCTTGGGTACACCTTCCCTGTCCCCCAAACCCAGGGTGTACTACCCCGTCTCAAGGCAGCCCAGTCATTCGCTGCCACTACCACATCAAAATCAAAGGCAGGGGCATATGCCCTGCCTCAGGTTCCAGAGGCCAGGAGTCAAGGGTCTGAGGCAGGGGATCCTCCCCCAGGCGTTCCAATGTTGTTGGTTGGGGGGTGGGGGTGGGGGTGCGGGTGACTGAGTTGGACATCAGGAGCGGGCAGAGGGACCCCACTGAGGTGGAGGAGAGGACCAGGGGTTGGTGATCCAGAGCAGGAGGGAGGGAGGAAAGAAGATGTGTGGAGAACGAGGGTCGTATTCCTGATGCCAGCCTGTGGTTACCTCAGCCTCCAGCCGCAGTGACAGGAGGTGGGAGGGAAGACCACTTCTCTCTCCCTTTCTCGCCCTTCGCACAAAGGCCAATGAGCTTCCAGCGCTGCCTTGCTCCTCCCACATCTGTGGCCAGCGACCAATGAGCTTCGAGTTCCACCGGAACTCACCCACCAAAGCCCCGCCCCCTTACCGTCCTCCCACTTCTCCGCGTGCTGGCTTTACCAAGCCCGCCAGTGAGTAATTCCTGAAGTGAGGTGGAGCTTTGCGTTCCCCCAAACCTTGTTTCCCAGACTTTTCTCTCCTTGGATGTGACATACTACATGCGCGTGCAGTTTTAACTCATGTCCTTGGTATTCTGTAATTTACTTTTACAAAATCCAGCGTGTGTTTTTAAGATTCATCCATATTCCTATGTCAGGGATTCTCAATCAGGGGGGCATCCTGCACCCCCGAGGAACATTTGGATGTGCCTGGAGTCATTTTGGTCCACCTTTGCATGTCTCGGCTTCTGAGCTCCCTGTCTGTTCCATAGATAAATTTGTCTATTCCTGTGCCAGTACTCCACCATCTTAATTTTTACCTCTTGACAGGACATCTTGATCTATGTGTGGTAGGGAAAGTCCCCACATCTTATTCATAATCTTCAGGCGTATCTTTCGTATTCTTCACCTTTTGCCCTTCCAGTATAAATATTAGAATCAACATGTCATGTTCCTTGAAAATTCATTTGCAACACATTTGGGTTGCATTTTCATTAAATCTATGGATCAGCTAGGGGAGAATTGCCTGTATTTATGACACCCAGCCTTCCTAGTCACCAACATGGCATGTCTCTCCATTTATGAGGGTCTTCTTTAATGTTTTAATATTTTAGTTTACTATTTAGGTTTATCTTTTCTACATTCAGATCTTGTACATCTTTTATGGCATATATCCCAAGATACTCTAGAGTATTGTTGCTCTTGTACTTGATATCTGTTTAAAATGACATTTTCTAATTGTATCTAATTTATAGAAATCCATTTGATTTTTAAAAACTGTATTGACCTTAAGGTCAGCCACCGTGTTAAACTCTGTGATATCTAATAATTTGTCTTTAGACGTCTGCAGGTTTCTGTGAATCTTTGAGTAAGAGAAGTACAATAATCAACTTACAGGTTTCTTAAACCTTTACTGACTGGCTAGGACATCCACTACAAGTGGAACAGACATGGCAAAATTGGACCCCTTTGGGTTAACATTTCCATATTAAAATGTATTCGTTGCGTTCCACTGTTTTCTTTCCTTCCTTCCTCCCTACCTCCTTTCTTCTGTCCTCCCTTCTTTCCTTCCTTCCTTCCCTGCTTTCTTCTTCTTTTCTCCCTTTCTTTTCTTCTTCCTTTTTCTCTTCCTTCTTTCTTTTTTCTCTTTCCTTCTCTTTCTTTCTTTCTTTCTTTCTTTCTTTCTTTCTTTCTCTTTATAGGTTTAAGGAGCTTCCCTTATATTTCTAATTTCATAAGTTTGTCTTAAAACATGAATCAATATCGAATTTTACTTTTCTGTCTCTATTGAAATGTTCAAGAGTCTGTTTAACAGTCTGTTAATACAGTGACTGTTATTTGCAGATGCTTTTTTCAAAATCTGTAGTGAAGTTTATAATCACAAGAGGACAAAACCATAAGTGTGTATCTTAATAAGTTTTCAAAAATTAAACATACACATTCAGTTAGCACCTAGAGCAAGCAACAGAATATATTACCGATACAAAAACCTCTCTCATGCCCCCTTCGACCTGTATTTTTTAAATGTGAATCCAGCTTCATTCTCCAAGGATAAATGTAACTTCTTTATGGTGGATCATCTTTTGTAGATACTGGTGGGTTCAGTTTGCTAAGGCTTTGCTTTGGATTTTTTTACATCTTCTGTTCATGAGTGAGATCAACTTGAAGCTTCTCTTTCCCATAGTATCTTTGCTGGTTCCAGCGTCAAGGTTCTCTGTTTTTCTTTTTCTTTTTAAATTTTTCTTATTTATTTATTGAGAGAGAGAATGTGTGTATGTGTGTATGTGTGAGTGTGAGTGGGGGAGCGACAGAGAGAGAAAGAGAGAGAGAGAATCCCCAATAGGCTCTGCACTAATAGTGAGGAGCCCAACGCAATGCTAGAACTCAGGAACCTGTGAGATCATAACCTGAGGTGAAATTAATAGTCCGACGCTCAACCAACTGAGCCACCCAGGTGCCCCATCAGGGTCAGGGTTTTCTAGTCTCATAGACTGAGTTGGGGAATAGTTTCTCTTTTCTACCCTCTGGGAGTTTTTGTATAACATTGGGATTATCTGTCTTGATTCTTTTTAAAACTTGACCACTAAACAGCTGTGATGCCTGTTTTCTTTACTTTTTGTTTTCTATTGTACCTTGGAGAATTTCAAATATACACAAATCGGGTTTGTATACAAACTTACAATCTCCATGTTCATTACAGCAGAACTGTGTTCCTGGAACTCTACCTTGCATCCATCAGCTTCCAAATAAGCCAAAGGGTTTGTGAAAACAGAATGCTCAGCTCTACCATCTATAGTCTCAGATTAAAATATCTGGGGTGGAACCCAGAGTTTGCTTTTCTGACAAGTTCTCTGGTTATGCAAATGCTGCCGCTGGGGAATCACACTTTGAGAAACATTGTATATACAAGACAGAATGGTGAGGGAAACCATTACTTGACTGCAACCATTAACAACTCATACCCAATTTCATTTCATACGGACCTTCTCCCCTCCCTCTCTTCCAGATGATTTTCAAGAAAATACCAGAAATCATCCTACCTTATTGCAGAATACTTCACCACATAGCTTTAAAATATGAACAATCCATTTTCTTCAACTTTCTATTTTCAAAACGCACAAAGTTAAAGAGTGAACATTCTTTTACCTAGATTTCATATTATCCCATTGTTTTATCTCTCCTTTTTTTTTCTTTTGCTTAACCACTCAAGTTCCAAACGCTTCATCCAATAACTTCAGAATGGACATTCTCTTGTCTAGCCATATTACTGTTGTCAAGTTGAAGAAATTTAACAATGACATGATAATATTATCTAAGTCCATACACAGCCCGTATTCAAATATATCCTTTTGAGGGTCGACAATTCAATCAAGTATCATACATTGCATTCAGTTGTCATGTCTCTTTAGTATCTTCTGGTCCCAAACAGTCCCTCAACTTAGATCTTCCATAATATTTTCCAAGAGCCTAGACCCGTTTGCTTCCAATGTGTCCACAATACAGTTTTGCTTGATATTTTCCTCTCATTTAGATTTCTTTTTAACATTTTTGGCAAGAATATTAAATAGGTGATGGGTAGTTCACTTTACGTCACATCTGAATGCTCTGAATGAAGGTCAGTTTGTCTAGCTATAGGTGCTGCTCTTGGCATTACTCAGTTTGATCACTTATTTATGGTATCGTTGGACAGATCACTCCATCGTAAAGTTACCTTTGTTCTGTGACTTATAAGAAGTCTGTAGCATGATATTTTGATACCATGTGGGTATTCTGCTCCTTCCCCACAAAATTTCACCTCTTGGCCTTAGTTTTTGTCCCTGGTTCTTGTCTGATTTGATTATTATCTGGTGGTTGAGAAATGATGACTTTCTATTGCTGTCATTCCTTTCTACTTTTATTGACGGACATTTTGCTGTGAAGATGAACATCCCACCTCCCCACCCCCACCCTGTTGCTGCTGTTGTGTTTGCAGCAGCAGAGGAACATGAAAAGCCACTCATCTGTTGTGTTCAAAGAAATATAAGGAGAATAACGTGGAAAATATTAAGAGACATGTAAACAAATTTAAGATGAATTTGGTAAAAATTTCTCTAACAGTCCAAACAGAACAACAGAATTTATTGCCTGAAGTTAACAACAACAAGAACAAGACTTTTTAAAAATTAAGAGAAGCTGAGTTATAAATTTGGCCATCTATAAAACAGTTTAGCTCCTTTGTGTGCACCTTTTCTCTCTCTCTCTCTCTCTCTCTCTCCCTCTCTCTGTCTCTCTCTCTCTCTCTCTCTCACACACACACACACACACGAACTTTTTAGATAGACACATGCTTAAAAATATAAATAAGAAACACTGTTTATTTCAGTTACAGAATGTATGTTAGAAAATCGTGACACCATATATTAGAATTTACAAAAAGAAGATCTTCAACCAAGTCTACATAATACAAGACCTTTCCAACAATTTGAAGGAGGAATTGATTCAAAATCTGAAAAAAAATTTCAAATACCTTATTTTTACCATTACCTGAATCATGAGACATGAGACCCTGACCAATTAATACCTTAGGTACATTTTATCTCCAAGGACTTTCCAGTTAGCAAGGATGTGATTTGTAGCTTAAAGAATGGAACTCATGGTGTGGAGCTTGTGGAATCTTTTCTATCACTTAGAAAAGAATTTGAGCTAAGTACAAGAGATATTACAAAAAATAGTTTCTGTCATGAAGGACCATAGTCTAGCTATTATGCTGGAAAGCAATTCTCATTGTTGTTTTAAATCAAGAGTCCGATGTTTCTCTTATTCTTCTTTCCACTGTATGATACATATTGAGAACATGGATACTTAGCTTTCTAAAATAGACTATATGTAAAACATCATGGATATAGTTATTAATGTCATCCAGTAAATATGTACTAATGCAGTGATTTCATTGTAGCTTAACTTTGTCAATCTTTTTTTTTTTAACTTTGTCATTCTTGCTAGAGGTTTGTAAGTTTTATGGATCTTTTCAAAGAACCAGATTTTTGTTTCATTGATTTTCTCTATTGTTTTCTGTTTTGTATTTCATTGACTACTGGATTTAATCTTTAACATTGCCTTCCTTCTGCTTGCTTTGCTCTTCTTCTAGTTTCCTGAGGTGAGAACTTAGATTATTGATTTGATGCTTTTCTTTTTACTTAATGTAAATGCTTAATGATGTAAATTTCCATTTCAGCAATGCTTTAGCTCATCCACATATTTTGATATGTTTTGTAATCATTTCTATTCAGTTTAATTCATTTCTTGATGTGCTGGAACATTTTCTCTTTAGTCCATGGATTGGGTGGCCTCCTTACCACTGGGTGTTAAAATCATTTCAGCAGGGATAGGGAAGTCTCCTTACTGCCTGGTGGAGGTATAGTTCCAGAATCTCCATGTGATTGATTTCCACTAACATAGGAGGGGCAGAGTGGCCCTTGTTTCTGCAAGTCAAATGTGGAATTCTAGGCTTCCCGTTAGATCTTTGCTGGTTTGAGCGGGGGCAAAGCCATAGTTTGTTCTGTTGTGTTTGGCTGAAGCGGAGCAGTTATTGTCAAAGGGTTTTCTGTCTTGCAAGGCTGCCACTTTTCTGATCCTTATGCTGGAGACAGCAGGCTTTTGTTGCAGCCATTTTGTTGTTCTCATTGTCATCCTTGTCATCATCATTGGTTTGCCTATGCCTTTTGTCATTTCTGGGTAGCTGGCTTCTTCAGCTCAAAGTCTGGGATATATGACACAGAAAGAAAACCAAGGGAACTCACCATTGTGTCCTTCCTTTTGGTTCTGAGATCCCTAATTATTCTGCCTTCTCCTCTCCACTTTGCAGAGTCCTATGTTTATTTTATACATGGTGTCCAGGCTTTTAGATTGTAGTGGTAAGAATAGGGAGATGTATCTCTACTCTATCTTCCCAGAAGCATAAATATCTATATGAATTTAATTATAAGTACTGATTTTTCACGTGTGTTTGGATTTAAAATTAAATTTAAATTCAATTTTAATCCAACTTAAAATAATTGAATTTTAAGTGAAAATTAAATATAGCTTTTGAATTCAATATGTTTGTCTTTGATCAGAAACTCTAATTTTTGCAAAAAATAAACACATTTACCTGATAAGGTATTTGAAAAATATATCCCAAATTGCATGTGCTTTGAAGAGATAGGAATTAACATTCAAAAGACTCCCAGATAAATCAGGCATAATTAAAACAGTTCCATCATAGGTAAAACACAAATTTTAGGTCAGAATCATAGTTTCATGGGGAAATTTCTCAGTCCCTCAACTTTGGATGTTTACCCCAATTTCTAAGGTATATCCCACTTCATTGAGTTAATATTCAGAAACATACTTCAGCTTCAATAACCAAATATGAGTATTCCTACAAAAGCTGTTAAAATGACAATTAGGAAATTCAGTAGATGTGGGAAATTTCACTTGGTAAATTCATTAATTTTAGGCGAGTTGATTTTGTTGTTACCCAGAATCACAAAGCATAACAGGGAGAATCCTGGACAAAGGGGGCTCTTCTGGCCATCATCCATCTGTGCAAGCACATGGAGGGAGGAACTCATTGTTGGCTAAATGAGGCAAGTGGATTCTGAATCTCTTAATTTGGATTACTGTAATAGCTTTTGTGTATTTGTGGCATTTCGGAGGCTTATCGATAGTAATTAGAGCTAATATTTTGGGGGCATTAGCTATTTGCCAGACAGTGCACTGTCTACAAACTTTGTCACATTTAACAAGCCTCCCCCCCCCCGCATTATTATCCTCAGTTTTGCAAATTGGAAATCTGAGGTTGAGAGAGACTAAGTAATTTGCCCAGCTAAGCAGTGGTAGAACCAAGTTTCAAATTAAAAACTGTCAAGAGACTCTTAATAACTGAGAACAAACTGAGGGTTGATGGGGGGTGGGAGGGAGGGGAGGGTGGGTGATGGGTATTGAGGAGGGCACCTGTTGGAATGAGCACTGGGTGTTGTATGGAAACCAATTTGACAATAAATTTCATATTTAAAAAATAATAAAAATTGTCTATCTTATACAATTGTCATTTGTGGGCTCTTGACATCTTTACAAGCATCTTTGTCCAAGGTCCCAGAATACCTTAGGTAATCAAGCCCTGAACACACCGGCTGTACATAAGCAGGCATCTCTTGGCAGTTCAAAGGGTTTCACATAAATAGTCATTAATTGTATGTAAACTCAGATTTTAGGCTACTGTTGGGAATCTTTGATCAATGACTGAGTGATATTTGTTGAATATGCAGAGACTGATTCAGAGGGAGAAACGTGGAGCTATATTTCCATACTGTGGTGTGAAGAGTAGTCTTTTGGGCCTCTTCTACGTTTTAACCAGAAGCCTATCAATAACCAGCAGGGCAGTGGGCTGCATCAATATAAACATAAGCTATTTCAGTGGAAAATACTAACTTGGTTCTATGGAATTATGAAAACCATAATTAGTTGTTCAAACAAATCTCTGTTTCTAACTCTTCCTATGGGAGATCTCTGCAGCCCTTCATCTACATTTTCATTCACTAGAGGCTCTCAGCTTCCTGAACGGATTAGGGATGAAGTTAGCTGTGACCAGAGATATTAGTCCAGACTTGCTGCCAAATATCCAGGTGAAAATCTGGTTTTATTTAAGACCTGGTGGCCAAAAATAACTCCCATTGAACTGAAATAAGATATAATTTGGTGACCAGATGCAGGTGTGTCAATCATTGTGCTTCAAATGTTCCAGTTAAATTGATGGTTTTTCAAGAGTGACAACTTTGAGATCAAAGATGGTGTCTTATACATCTTTGCTCTTACAGCTCCTGTTGTGGTCCTTTTCACATGGTCGGTGACCAAGAAAAGTTATATCTTGAGAGACATGTAACTGCCAAGCACAGCCACAAACACCCTGTTAGATAAGCACAGTGAAAGGTTGTACTGGAAGCCAGCCAAAACTGGCAGAAGAACCTCTGAAAATTCTGTCCTCCCTAAAAGTCATGAGAAAACTGGCAGAAATTTTCAAAATCAATGTTTTCAGAACTCAGGAAATTCACCAAAAGCATGCAACACCATCAGGTATGTTTATTCTAGAGAAACAGATGAATCTCAGTAGGAAGAATGAGCTATGTGGTATATCAACTGGCCCTATTCCCATGCTCCTCTATCCAAGGCTTCTATGGTAGCCTTGAATATGGACGGCCTGCAGTCTCAGTGAAAGCCAGCAGCCTGGCAGCTGCCACAGGGAGCAGAAAGGAGATGGGCCTCCTGCAAAGTTTCACTCCCAGGGAACTGTCATTATATGACCTGTATGGTTGGTCCTGGATGACCCCACTTGCATGGCTGTCTGTATTTGCACTGACTCAGAGCTTGCCCATTTGAAATGTGTTTTCCATGGGGGCACTTGTCAAAAACATTTAGGGTCAATTGTTTAACCTTGCAGCTGCCTCAGCAGTAGACAACACGTGAGGCATACAATAGGTGATCCAAATCCTTAAAAACACTGAGTAGTAAGATGTTCACAGGGACTTTAAAAAGTTGTGACATTATCTCAATTAATCTTTGACAAAGCAGGAAAGAGTATCCAATGGAAAAAAAAGTTTCTTCAACAAGGATACTGGACCACTTTCTTACACCATACACAAAAATAAACTCAAGATTGATGGACAACCTAAATGTGAAACAGAAAACCATCACAGTCTTAGAGGAGAACACAGGCAGCAACCTCTTTGACCTCAGCTGCAGCAACTTCCTACTAGACATATCTCCCAGAGGCAAGGGAAACAAAAGCAAAAATGAACAATTGGGACTTCATCAAAATGAAAAGCTTCTACACAGTGAAGGAAACAACAAAACTAAAAGGCAGCCTACAGAATGGGAGAAGATATTTGCAAATGACATATCTGATAAAGGGTTAGTATTCAAAATCTATAAAGAACTTAGCACACTCAACACCCAAACAAGAAATAGTCCAGTGAAGCAATGAGCAGAAGACATGAATAGCCACTTTCCCACAGAAAACATCCTGATGTCTAATAGACACATGAAAAGATGCTCAACATCACTCATCATCAGGGAAATACTTATCAAAACCATGATAAGATACCACCTCACACCTGTCAGAATGGCTAAAATTAACCACACAGGAAACAACAGGTGTTGGTGAGGATGCAAAACAAGGGGAGCCCTCTTACACTGTTGGTGGGAATGCAATCTGGTGCAACCACTCTGGAAAACAGTGTGGAGTTTCCTCAAAAAGTTAAAACTAGGGGGCGCTTGGGTGGTTCAGTCGGTTAAGCGTCCAACTTTGGCTCAGAACAACTATCTCATGGTTTGTGAGTTTAAGTCCCACATTGGGCTCTGTGCTGAAAGCTCAGGGCCTGGAGCCTGCTTCAGGTTCTGTGTTTCCCCCTCTCTCTCTGCCCCTCCCCTGCGCGCGCACTCTCTCTCACACACACACACACATACACACACACACATAAATAAACACTAAGAAATTAAAAAAGTTTAAGAATAGAGCTATCCTACAATCCAGCAATTGCACTACTAGGAATTTACCCAAAGGATACAAAAATCCACATTCAAAGGGGTATATGCACCCCAATGTTCATAGCAGCATTATCAACAGTAGCCAAGCTATGGAGAGAACCCAAATGTCCATCAACTGATGAATGGATAAAGAAGACGTGGTGTGCCTTTTAGGTAAAGGCAAATATCATATGATTTCACTCATATGTGGAATTAAGAAATGAAACAGACGAACATAGGGGAGGGGGGAAAAGAGAGGGAAACAAACCATGAGAGACTGTTAAATTAGAGAACAAACTGAGCGTTGATGGAGGGAGGTCGGTGGGGGTGGGCTAGATGAGTGATGGGTATTAAGGTGGGCACTTGTTATAATGAGCACTGAGTATTGGATGTAAGTGATGAATTACTGAAGTCTACTCCTGAAACCAATGTTGCACTGTATGTTAACTAACTAGAATTTAAACCCAAATTGAAAAAAAAAGAGCTGTGACCTTATCCCTATGAATCTGGAAGGCCAGACACATTCCTAAGGCACAGCATGCTCCATAAAGATACAAAAAGTCTCTAAGCTCTCAACTCAGGTTTAATTTGAGGCTCTGAGAAGGCAGAAATGAAAGCCTGCATGGCTGAGTGTGGAAGGCATGCCCAACATACACACGTCACTCACATGTCAAAGACTGTTTTTTTTTATTTTTAATGTTTTTTATTTATTTTGGAGACAGAAAAAGACAGAGCATGAGCAGGGGAGGGGCAGAGAGAGAGGGAGACACAGAATCCAAAGCAGGCTCCAGGCTCTGAGCTGTCAGCACAGAGCCCAATGTGGGGCTCAAACTCACAAGCCACGAGATCATGACCGGAGATGAAGTGGGATGCTTAACTGACTGAGCCACCCAGGTGCCCCAAAAGACTGAGTGTTTTAACAGTTACAAGCATTTAATCTCTGCCCAATCATTAGTTAACCACTAAGCTAGCCGAGCAGTGAATTCAGTGGCCATGTACAACAGAAGATACAGACTTTACGGAAGCAGTTCAGAAAAGTTATAAAACAAATGACAGCAAAAATACCAACAGACAGCAACAATGAAACCTGGAGAGGAGGCAGAATCTGAATTCCAGAGTCACCACGTTATATTACTTAAAATGTCCAGCTTTTGATAAAAGCCTATCAGATGTACAAAGAAACAGGAAAGTATGGGACATACACTGGGATACCCAGACATTGGATTTACTAGACAGAGATTTTAGGTCAGTTATTGTAAATATGTTCAAACATCTAATGAAAGCTGTGTCTTATGAATTAAAGGGAAGTATGAGAATGATGATTTATTAAGCAGATATATCAACAAAGAGATAGAAATCATTTTTAAAATATCAAACAGAAATTCTCAAGTTGAAAAGTATAATAACTGCAATGAAAAATTCATGATACCAGCTCAACAGAAATTGCATTTGGGGTTAAAAAGAATCACCAAACGTGGAAGTTAAAGCCAATTGAGATTGTATAGTCTGAGGAAAAGAAAGAAAAAGTAATGAAGAAAAATGAACAGAGCCTCAGAGACCTTGTAGGATGTGATAAAGCACAGCACTTATGCACAGTGAGAGTCCCTGGAGGAGAGAAGAGGAGATAAAGGGAAAGAAAGACTATTAGAAAAATATGGGGCACATGGGTGGCTCAATTGGTTACATGTCTGACTCTTGATTTCGGCTCAGGTCATGATCTCACAGTTCGTGAGATGGAGTTCAGTATCGGGCCCTTCACTGACAGCACGAGCCTTCTTGGGATTCTCTCTGCCTCTCTCTCTCTCTCTCTAAAAATGAACTTAAAAAGAAGTAAATAATGGCCCAATACTTCCCAAATTTTACTAAAATTATGAATCTAGTGAAATAAAATGATTCAAAACTCCATGGAGGATAGACTCAAGGAGAGCTGCACCTAGAAACAGCTTAATCAAACTCCTGAAAACCAAAGGCAATGAGAGAAGGTTGAAAGCAGACATACAAAGCAGCTCATCACGTACAAGGGATCCCCAGTAAGATTAACAGCTGATTTCTCATCAGAAACCATGGGGAACAGAATATAGTGGGAAGTCATATTCAAAGTGCTGAAAGAAAGACTGTCAGACAAGAGTTCTCTATCCAGCAAAAGCATCCTTCAAAAATGACGGTGAAATAAAACCATTCTCAGGTAAGGGAAAAACTGAGTGAATTTATCCCTAGCAGGCCTGTCTTACAAGAAATGTTAAGGGGGAAATCCTCCAAAGACACTAGAGAGTAACTCAAATCCACATGGAGAAATAGAGAGCATCACTAAAGTTAACTAGGCTGGCATTTATAAAAGACAGCATAAACGTATTATTGTTTGTAACTTTCTTCTGACTTTACCCGATTTAAAACACAAGTGCATAAAGCAATAATTATGGAAATATCTGGGTGGACTTTAAAGGTATAAAGATGCAATTTAAATGACAATAATAGTACAAAAGAGCTGGAGAGTCCAGAGGTATAAAGATCAAAGTTTTACATAATACTGAAATTAAATTGGTATTAATCTGAGTTAGATTTTTTTCAGTTAAGATCTTAATTGTAATTTGTGAGGCAACCACTAAGAAATAATTCAAAATTGTAGTAAACAATAAAAACGGTATGAGAAAATATTTTTAACACAAAGTGGCACCTCAATGGTGAGAGAGAGAAACATGAAAACATGAGAAAAAAAATGACAGTGGCAGACATAAATCATACCATATCATTAATTACATTAAATGTAAGTGGAATGGTTGGTGGGAATGCAAATTGGTGCAGCCACTCTGGAAAACAGTGTGGAGGTTCCTCAGAAAATTAAAAATAGACCTACCCTATGACCCAGCAATAGCACTGCTAGGAATTTACCCAAGGGATACAGGAGTACTGATGCATAGGGGCACTTGTACCCCAATGTTTATAGCAGCACTCTCAACAATAACCAAATTATGGAAAGAGCCTAAATGTCCATCAACTGATGAATGGATACAGAAATTGTGGTTTATGTACACAATGGAGTACTACAGGGCAATGAGAAAGAACGAAATATGGCCTTTTGTAGCAATGTGGATGGAACTGGAGAGTGTGATGCTAAGTGAAATAAGCCATACAGAGAAAGACAGATACCATATGGTTTCACTCTTATGTGGATCCTGAGAAACTTAACAGAAACCCATGGGGGAGGGGAAGGAAAAAAAAAGAGGTTAGAGTGGGAGAGAGCCAAAGCATAAGAGACTGTTAAAAACTGAGAACAAACTGAGGGTTGATGGGGGTGGGAGGGAGGGGAGGGTGGGTGATGGGTATTGAGGAGGGCACCTTTTGGGATGAGCACTGGGTGTTGTATGGAAACTAATTTGAGAATAAATTTCATATATTGAAAAAAAATAAAAAAAATAAAAGGATTAGCTTTGGAAACAGGCAAAAAAATAATAAATGTAAGTGGAATGAACATGAAAAGACAAAGCAGTTATTGGCAGAATGTCATGCAGATAAAAAGCAGAATGGTGATTGACAGGGATTGTGGGAAGAGAAGGGGAATGGACAGTTAGTGTTTCATGGGTACAGAATTTCATCTGGGGAAAATGAAAAGGGTCTGGAGATGAACATGTTGATGGTTGCACAACAATGTGATTGTGCTTAATGAAACAGAGATGTATACCTAAAAATGGTTAAATGTTAAATTTTATGCCATGCATATTTGACTGCAATTTATAAAAAGGAAAAAAAGAAAAGAAAAAAAAAGGCATGCCCTGCCCATTGTTTGGGAAACTAAATATTTTAACCTGGCCACACACCCCAAACTGATCTACAGATTCAATGCAATCTCCAACAAAATTCCAGGTGACTTCTCTGCAAAAATAAGTAAGCTGGTCCCAAAACTTTCATGGAAATTCAAGGATTCAAGAATAGCCAAAGAAACCTTTAAAAAGAAGGTTAAACTTGGATGACTCAAACTTCCCAATTTCAAATCTTACTACGAAACTCCAACAATGAAGACAGTGTGGGTTTAGCATAAGGATTGTTACATAGATTAATGGAATAGAATTGAAAGTCCATCAAAACATTTTCACATTTACAGTTGGTTTTCAGTCAGGTGGCAGGATAGTTATATGGGGTAAAAAGGAGTGTTTTCAACAAATGTTGCTGGGAGAACTGGAAATCCACAAGCAAAAGAATGAAATTGGACCCAATCCTTATTTTACTCCCTATACAAAAATTAATTCAAAATGGATAACAGACCTAAATATACGAGCTAAAAGTGTAGAATTCTTAGAAGAAAGCATAGCAGTAAATTTTCATGATAGGTTTAGGCAGCGTTTTCTTTTTTTTTTTTTTAATTTTTTTTTTCAACGTTTATTTATTTTTGGAACAGAGAGAGACAGAGCATGAACGGGGGAGGGGCAGAGAGAGAGGGAGACACAGAATCGGAAACAGGCTCCAGGCTCCGAGCCATCGGCCCAGAACCTGACGCGGGGCTCGAACTCACAGACCGCGAGATCGTGACCTGGCTGAAGTCGGACGCTTAACCGACTGCGCCACCCAGGCGCCCCGGCAGCGTTTTCTTATACACAACACCAAAAGGCCAAGGTACACAATAAAAAGAGATATAATGAACTTCATCAGATTTTATTTATTTATTTATTTATTTATTTATTTTGAAGTCTTTATTTTTTAATTTTTTTCCAATATATGAAATTTATTGTCAAATTAGTTTCCATACAACACCCAGTGCTCATCCCAAAAGGTGCCCTCCTCAATACCCATCACCCACCCTCCCCTCCCTCCCACCCCCCATCAACCCTCAGTTTGTTCTCAGTTTTTAAGAGTCTCTTATGCTTTGGTTCTCTCCTACTCTAACCTCTTTTTTTTTCCTTCCCCTCCCCCATGGGTTTCTGTTAAGTTTCTCAGGATCCACATAAGAGTGAAAACATATGGTATCTGTCTTTCTCTGTATGGCTTATTTCACTTAGCATATCTACCCTATGACCCAAGGGATACAGGAGTACTGATGCATAGGGGCACTTGTACCCAATGTTTATAGCAGCACTCTCAACAATAGCCAAATTATGGAAAGAGCCTAAATGTCCATCAACTGATGAATGGATAAAGAAATTATGGTTTATATACACAATGGAGTACTACGTGGCAATGAGAAAGAATGAAATATGGCCCTTTGTAGCAACGTGGATGGAACTGGAGAGTGTTCATCAGATTTTTAAAAACGCTATTTCCTGCAAATAATGCCATCAAGAAAGTGAAAAGAGAACTTGCAGAATGGGGAAAGTATTTGTATCCAGATGATATAAATTAGTTTTACAAACCAATAATAAAATATATAACCTCATTGAGAAATGAGGAAAAGATGTGAATAGTCATTTTCCCCAAAAGATAGAGAAATGGCCAATAAACACATTAAAAGTGGCTTGATGACATTTGTCCTTAGGGAAATGCAAATTAAAACCATAGTGAGGACCTACTTTACACCCACTAGAATAGCTAAAATAAAAAAGATGAAAAATCATTGTTGTTGAGGATGTGGAAAAATGTCAACCCTCAAACATTGCTGGTTGGAATGTAAAGTGGTGCATACACTTTGGAAAACTGTCTGCCATTCCCTCAAATATTAAACACAGGGTTATCATGTAACAAAGCAGTTCCAGTCCTGGGTATTTACCCGAGAAAAATTAAAATATATATCCACACAAAAGCTTGCATATGATTCCCCCAAAGTGGAAACAAACCAAATGCCCATCAACTGATGAATGGATACATAAAATGGGATATATCCACACAATGGAATGTTATTTGGCCATAAAAACAAATGAAGTACTGAAAAGCACTCAGGAAGATGATGGAGCAGGAAGATAACTGAGTTCACCACCTCCTTCAGACACACTGAGGCAACAACTGCATGTATTGCAACTCACTCTGAACATGACCTGAAGACTGGAAGAGCAGATCTTCCACAACTAAAGTCATAAAGAGAAGTCTACATTGAAAAGAGTAGGAAGGGCAGAGATGCAGCCAGGAACCAAACCACCAGACGGGAAGGATATCACAAGTACAGAAGAGTGGAGGAACAAAGGAGTAAAGGGATCAAGCCCCAAATTGAGCACCCCTGGCCCTTGGGACCTGTCCTGAGAAGACAACTCCCCATAAAGTCTGGCTTTAAAAATAAAAAATCAATGGGGCTTACCTCAAGAAGAGCTGGATGGCTATGGGGAAACAAAGTATGTGCTCTTAAAGAGTTAGTATACCATATCACTTGGCATGAGACCAAGCACAGAAGCATCGGTTTGAATAATACCTGGGTTATATGTGAAGGAGATTTATTGACTAATTTTAGGATGTGTGCTGGAGGCAGAGGGATCTGTAGGAGCTCTCTTTGGGATGGAAGTGATGGTGAGCACCATTTTTCTTGCCCTCCTTCAGCCTAGACAACCATACACTTGCAAAAGCTGGGTTTGACACTCTCCATCTATCTTGCTAGTACCACTTGCCCTGCCCCAGCATTCACCTGCAGACCACCTCATTCAATCTTCCTGCCCCAGCAAGCTCCCATCTTGCCATACTAGTGAGATATTATAAAGTTTATTACTAAAACTTATTACATTTTAAAGTTCATTATTAAAATTTATTAATATTCTAAAGTTTATTATAGTGATGGCTGCACAACTCTTAAATATGCTCAAATAAATTGAATTGAAAAATTTAAATGAGTTAATTGAATGGTATGTGAATTATATCTTGATAAACTGTTCTAAAAATGGGGAATTGAAGCTATTTAGAGCCAAATAATATTGAGTGGATCATCATGAACACATCTTCACGAAAAGAAAAGTTAGTTAAATGAAATTCTGCAGTCAGAAGTAAAATGATACTACATGGAAACTTGTATTGGCCAAAAGGAATGAAGGAATAACACACACACACACACACACACACACACACACACATATATATAATATTTTCTCATTAAAAATTATAAAAGATAATTGTCTATTTATAACAAATTAATATGAAAGGGTAATGGCATTTACAACTTACATAGAAGGAAAATATATGCAAAGGATGCTCCAAAATGCCAGAGGAGGAAATTTCATTGTATGTGAAATGGTGTCTATTATTTGAAGATAGAGTATGATACATTAAAGGTGCATACTGTAAGCCCAAGAGTAGCCACTGTAGTAAAATATAATAGTTATAGCTAACATAAATGTGAGGAACAAAGAACAGAGAACAAATGTGACAAATAGTAAGCTACTATCAAGTTTGTGGTTTAAAAAGATGTATTGATAATTACACTAAATTTAAAGGACCTACACACTGGAAGAAAACGGTTTGGAAGGAGTTCAGTTTCCAGTTTGGAAGAAATTTAGACGTATACTATATACAAATATGCAAATAGATTAGAAATGAATAGGTGAAAAAAAAGGTATACTATACAAATACTAATTGAGAAATAGCTGAGTGTGTATATGATTATCAGAGACATTATACCAAAGGATATAACCAGAGGCAAAGTTGTATATTCCATGAAGACAGAGCCTGTGTTGGGTCTTAACACAAGTCTCAAGAAGTTTACAGGAGCTGAAATCATACAGAGCAGGTTTTCTGAGCTGTAACAGCATTAAACGAGAAAGCAATAACAAACATAGTATAAAAATCCCAAATTACTTGTAAATTAAGCAGAAAATATTTTAATAACCCATGAGCTGGAGAATATATCACAAAGGAAATTGCAAAATATTTTTAATTGGAATGAAAATGAAAGCACAGCATAACAAACAAAATTTGAGGGATGCAGATATAGAGTGGCACTTAGAGGAAACTTTATTGCACTAAGTGTTTATATTATAAAAGAACAAAGGCCTCAAATCAATAAATATAATATAGAAGAAGAGCAAGGTAAATGGAAGGGAAATAAGGTCCATTAAAAAGAGGATAGATAGATAGATAGATAGATGACAGATAGATAGATAGAAATCTCCAGGTACTGTCCCTAAAGAAACACATGCATCAAAACTACTAGATCAAGAGTTTAAAAGAACTCTTTTAAATATGTTCAAAGAGCTAAAGGAAAATACAGATAAAGAACTAAAGGAAATCATGAAGATGATATATGAACGAAAGGCTAATAACAACGAAGATAAATTAGTTTTTAAAGTGCCAAACAAAAATTCTAGGGATGGAAAATACAATGGGTGAAATGATAAATTCACTAGAGGGTTTTCAACAGCAGACTCAAATAGACAGAAGAAACAATCAATAAACTTGAACAGAGTTGATTTGAAATTACTGAGTCTGAAGAGCAAAAGGGAAAAAGAATGAATCAAGTTGAAGAAAGACTAGGGGGCTTCTAGTATTTCACCAGGTGGAACAATATATGCATTACAGAAGTTCCAGACAGGTTAGGGAGCATGCAGAGAGATTATTCAGAGATAATGGATGAAAACGTACCAAATTTGAAGAAAGACATAACTGCTCAAATCCAAGACACCGAAGGATCCAAGCAAGATAAACACAAGGACATCCACCCCAAGACACATTGTAATCAACCTGTCAAAAGCCAAGGACAAAAAGAGAATCTTCAAAAGAGCAAGAGAAAAGTGGTTCATTATGTATAAGGGACCTCTAAGAAGACTATTAGCAAATTTCTCAGCAGAACCCTTGAAGTCCAGAAGGTAGTGAGATGATATATTTAAGTCCTGAAAGAAAAACACTGTCAACCAAGAACACTATATCCAGCAACACTGTTCCTCAAAATGACAAAGAAGATGTTCCGAAAGAAACAAAAGCTTATGGAATTCATTACCACTAGGCCTGCCATCCAAGATATGTTAAAGGGAGTCCTTCAAGTGGAAACTAAAGGACTCTAGACAGTAATTTGAAGCCATATGATAATATAAATTATCCAGTAAAGGTAAATATATGGGCACATAAAAATTTATGTTATTGTAATTTTCAGTTGTAACTCTATTTTGTTTTCTATAGAGTATGAACGACGAATGCATAAAAATAATAAGCCCATGTCAATAGGTACATAATATATAAATATAAAATTTGTGAAATAAATCATATAAAAATGGAGGTGAAACTGTAAAGGGCTAGAGTTTGTATGCAATTGAAGTTAAATTGGGATCAATTTAAGATAGATTGTCATACTTCAGGATGTTTTATGCAATCCCTGTAGTAGGCACAAAGAAAATATCTATTGAGTATACACACAGAAAAACAAGAAGAAATCTAAATGTGAAACTACAAAAAGTAACTAGGCATAAGGAAGAAAGTAATGGAGGAAATAAGGGACAAACTATAAGGAATACAGAAAACATATAATGAAATGAAAAAAGTGTTTCCCTACTAGCACTTACTTTAAATGTTATTAAATGCATTAAACTCTCCAACTGAAAGACACAGATGGGCAGAATGGATTTTTTTAAATGATCCAACTAAATGCTATCTACTGCAAACTCACTTAAGGTACAAGGACACACAGAAGGTGAAAGTGAAAGGATGGGTAAAGATTTTCCCTGTAAATAGTAACTAAAATAAAGGGAGATATACTGTCAAAAGAGACAATGAAGGTCATTTTATAATGATAAAAGGGTAAATGAACAAGGAATACATAATAATTATAACCATATTTGCACCAAATGTCAGAACTCCAAAATATATGAAGAAAACATGCACAGAATTGAAGGAACACATGGTCAGCTCTACAATGATAGGAGACTTCAATAGTCACTTCTAGTAATGGATAGAACTACCACGCAGAAGATCAAAAAGGAAATGCAGGACTTGGACCACCCTATAGAACAATTGTATCTAACAAACATACAGAGCACTCCATTCCAAAACAAACAAAAACATACACACTTTTCTCTAGTACATCTGGAACATTCTCCAGCAGAAACCTTACGTTAGTCCACAAAACAAGTATTAATAAGTTTCAAGAGATGGAAATGATGCAAAGCATTTTTTCCAATCACAATGGAGTGAAACTAGAAATTAGTAGCAGGAGAAAAACTAGAAAATACACCAATATGTGAAAATTGAATTTGTAATTCAAGATTTTTTTCATAAAGAAAACTTCAGTCCTAGATAGCTTCGCTGGTGAATAGTATCACACATTTAAAAGAAAACAAAAGAAAAATACTAGCAGTCCTACAGAGCTTTTCCAGAAAATCCAGGAGGAACACTTGCCAATTCATTTCATGAGGGCAGCATTACTTTTATACAAAAAAATAAAAAATAAAAATGGAAAATGACATTACAAGGGAAAGAAAGCACTACAGACCAGTATCCCTGATTAACATAGATGTAAAACTTATGAAATTTTAGAAATTTGAATCCAATGATATCTGAACGGTATAATCCATGACCAGGCACAGTTTTTCCTAGGAATACAAGGTTATTTTATTTTATTTTATTTTATTATATTTTATTTTATTGAGAAAGAGTGAAAGCGCCCAAGTGGGGGAGGGGGCAAAGGGAGAGAGAATCTTAAGTAGGCTCCATGCTGTGTGTGAAGCCCAATGAGGCTTGATCCCACGACCTTGGTATCATGACCTGAGCTGAAAGAAATCAAGAGTTGGACGCTCAACTGACTGAGCCACCCAGGCGCCCCCAAGGTCATTTTAACACTTAAAAACTATATCACTGTTTTGCCATACTAAGGGAATGAAAGAAAATCAATGATTATCACAATATGACAGAACAATCATTTGATAATATAGAATATCCAATCACAATAAAAACATCTAGTAACTTAAGAGCATAAGGGAGCATCTTCAACCTGATAAAGTTAGTCTGCCAAAAAAACCTGCTGTTGGCATCATACTTGATTCTGAAAGACTGAATGCTTCTCCCATAAGTTTAGAAATATTGCAGAATGTCCACTCTTACTGTGCCAATTTGACATTATATTTGAGGTTCTAGTTGATGAGATAAGAAAAAGAAACAAAAGGCATGCAGATAGAAAAGGAAGAAAGTCAAAACTGTCTTTATTTTCACAAAGCATGATTGTCTATAGAGAAAATAGTAATCTAGGGGGAAAGAAACCCAGAAATCATCTCCCAGATCTAAGAAACAATTTAATAAGGCCGCAGGACAGAAAGTCAATATAACAAAAAGTCCTTTTTATTCCAAGATACCAGAAACAAATACCTGGAGATAGAAATTTTCTTCAATGCCACTTACGATAGCAGTAAAATAAATAGAATACCTACTGAGAATTTTGGTGTAACCTGTGCAAGACTGGTACATAGACACCTATAAAATATTGCTGAAAGAAATTAAAGAAGTGTTCAATAAATGGAGATATGTTCATGGATCAGAAGACTCGAAAGTTTTAAGATGACAATTCTCTAGTAATTCATCTAGGGATTTGCCATAATCATAATCAAAATGAAAAGCAATTTCTAAAACTCATATGGAAATGCAAAGGACATAAAATAGCCAAGGCCATTTGGAAAAGAACAGAGATGGAGGTCTTACACTACCAAATTCCCTGACTTAATATAAAGGCATGGTAACCATGACAGTGTGGTATCATCATAAAAATAGACATATGGATGAAAGGATAAAATAGAAAGCCCAGAAATAGACAACTATATATGGTAAGTTGATGTGTGACAAAGGTTCTAGGATGATTAAATTATCAAATAATTAAGTAATGCTGCTGGGAAAAGTGTATCTCCATATGGAAAAAGAAAGCACAAGCAAACTTCAGTACCTCATGCTATATGCAGAAATTAACTAAAAATAAATCATAGATCTAAGTGCAAATTGTAAAATTGAAAATCTGCAAGACAACATGAGAGAAAATTTTGTGTGTCGTGAAGTTAGGCAAAGGTATCTTAGGTAGAACATTCATTCAAAAAGTATGAATCAGAGGTTTTGCAAGATGGCGGCTTAGGAGGACACTGGGCTCACCGCACGTCCTGCTGATCACTTATATTCCATCTACACCTGCCTAAATAACCGAGAAAACCGCCAGAGGAATAGCAGAACGGAGTCGCCGTGGCCAAACGCAGACAAGAGGCCCACGGAAGAGGGTAGGAAGGGAGGCGAGGCGGTGCGCGCTCCACGGACTGGCGGGAGGGAGCCGGGGCGGAGGGGCGGCTCGCCGGCCAAGCAGAGCCCCCGAGTCGGGCTTGCAAAAGCGGAGGGGCCTGACGGACTGTGTTCCCACAACAAGCGCGACTTAGCGTCTGGGAGGTCATAAGTTAACAGCTCTGCTCGGAAAGCGGGAAGGCTGGAAGACAAAGGGAGGGAGAGCTGCTGAGCACCCTGACAACAGAGCTCAGTTTGGTGGGGAACAAAGGCGCTCGCCAGCGCCATCTCCCCCGCCCATCCCCCAGCCAAAATCCCAAAGAGAACCGGTTCCTGCCAGGGAACTTGCTCGCTCCGCGCAAACACCCAACTCTGCGCTTCAGCGGAGCCAAACCTCCGGCAGCGGATCTGACTCCCTCCCGCTGCCACAGGGCCCCTCCTGAAGTGCATCACCTAAGGAGAAGCGATCTAAGCCTGCCCCTCCTGCCCCCGTGCACCTTGCCTACCCACCCCAGCTAATACGCCAGATCCCCAGCATCACAAGCCTGGCAGGGTGCAAGTAGCCCAGACGAGCCACACCACCCACAGTCAATCCCGCCCCTAGGAGAGGGGAAGAGAAGGCACACACCAGTCTGACTGTGGCCCCAGTGGTGGGCTGGGGGCGGACATCAGGTCTGACTGCGGCCCCGCCCACCAACTCCAGGTATACACCACAGCACAGGGGAAGTGCCCTGCAGGTGCTCACCACGCCAGGGACTATCCAAAATGACCAAACGGAAGAATTCCCTTCAGAAGAATCTCCAGGAAATAACAACAGATAATGAGCTGATAAAAAAAGATTTAAATAATATAACAGAAAGTGAATTTAGAATAATAGTCATAAAATTAATCGCTGGGCTTGAAAACAGTATAGAGGACAGCAGAGAATCTCTTGCTACAGAGATCAAGGGACTAAGGAACAGTCACGAGGAGCTGAGAAACGCTTTAAACGAAATGCATAACAAAAGGGAAACCACCACGGCTCGGCTTGAAGAGGCAGAGGAGAGAATAGGTGCACTAGAAGATAAAGTTATGGAAAAAGAGGAAGCTGAGAAAAAGAGAGATAAAAAAATCCAGGAGTATGAGGGGAAAATTAGAGAACTAAGTGATACACTAAAAAGAAATAATACACGCATAATTGGTATCCCAGAGGAGGAAGAGAGAAGGAAAGGTGCTGAAGGGGTACTTGAAGAAATAATAGCTGAGAACTTCCCTGAACTGGGGAAGGAAAAAGGCATTGAAATCTAAGAGGCACAGAGAACTCCCTTCAGACGTAACTTGAATCGATCTTCTGCACGACATATCATAGTGAAACTGGCAAAATACAAGGATAAAGAGAAAATTCTGAAAGCAGCAAGGGGTAAACGTGCCCTCACATATAAAGGGAGACCTATAAGACTCGTGACTGATCTCTCTTTTGAAACTTGGCAGGCCAGAAAGAATTGGCACGAGATTTTCAGGGTGCTAGACAGAAAAAATATGCAGCCAAGAATCCTTTATCCAGCAAGCCTGTCATTTAGAATAGAAGGAGAGATAAAGGTCTTCCCAAACAAACAAAAACTGAAGGAATTTGTCACCACTAAACCAGCCCTACAAGAGATCCTAAGGGGGACCCTGTGAGACAAAGTACCAGAGACATCACTACAAGCATAAAACATACAGACATCACAATGACTCTAAACCCGTATCTTTCTATAATAACGCTGAATGTAAATGGATTAAATGCGCCAACCAAAAGACATAGGGTATCAGAATGGATAAAAAAACAAGACCCATCTATTTGCTGTCTACAAGAGACTCATTTTAGACCTGAGGACACCTTTAGATTGAGAGTGAGGGGATGGAGAACTATTTATCATGTGACTGGAAGCCAAAAGAAAGCTGGAGTAGCCATACTTATATCAGACAAACTAGACTTTAAATTAAAGGCTGTAACAAGAGATGAAGAAGGGCATTATATAATAATTACAGGGTCTATCCATCAGGAAGAGCTAACAATTATAAATGTCTATGCGCCGAATACCGGAGCCCCCAAATATATAAAGCAATTACTCATAAACATAAGCAACCTTATTGATAAGAATGTGGTAATTTCAGGGGACTTTAACACCCCACTTACAGAAATGGATAGATCATCTAGACACACGGTCAATAAAGAAACAAGGGCCCTGAATGAGACATTGGATCAGATGGACTTGACAGATATATTTAGAACTCTGCATCCCAAAGCAACAGAATATACTTTCTTCTCGAGGGCACATGGAACATTCTCCAAGATAGATCATATACTGGGTCACAAAACAGCCCTTCATAAGTTTACAAGAATTGAAATTATACCATGCTTACGTTCAGACCACAATGCTATGAAGCTTGAAATCAACCACAGAAAAAAGTCTGGAAAACCTCCAAAAGCATGGAGGTTAAAGAACACCCTACTAAAGAATGAGTGGGTCAACCAGGCAATTAGAGAAGAAATTAAAAAATATATGGAAACAAACGAAAATGAAAATACAACAATCCAAACGCTTTGGGACGCAGCGAAGGCAGTCCTGAGAGGAAAATACATTGCAATCCAGGCCTATCTCAAGAAACAAGAAAAATCCCAAATACAAAATCTAACAGCACACCTAAAGGAACTAGAAGCAGAACAGCAAAGGCAGCCTAAACCCAGCAGAAGAAGAGAAATAATAAAGGTCAGAGAAGAAATAAACAATATAGAATCTAAAAAAACTGTAGAGCAGATCAACGAAACCAAGAGTTGGTTTTTTGAAAAAATAAACAAAATTGACAAACCTCTAGCCAGGCTTCTCAAAAGAAAAGGGAGATGACCCAAATAGATAAAAGCATGAATGAAAATGGAATTATTACAACCAATCCCTGAGAGATACAAGCAATTCTCAGGGAATACTATGAAAAATTATATGCCAACAAATTGGACAACCTGGAAGAAATGGACAAATTCCTGAACACCCACACTCTTCCAAAACTCAATCAGGAGGAAATAGAAAGCTTGAACTGACCAATAACCAGCGAAGAAATTGAATCGGTTATCAAAAATCTCCCAACAAATAAGAGTCCAGGACCAGATTGCTTCCCAGGGGAGTTCTACCAGACGTTTAAAGCAGAGATAATACCTATCCTTCTCAAGCTATTCCAAGAAATAGAAAGGGAAGGAAAACTTCCAGACTCATTCTATGAAGCCAGTATTACTTTGATTCCTAAACCAGACAGAGACCCAGTAAAAAAATAGAACTACAGGCCAATATCCCTGATGAATATGGATGCAAAAATTCTGAATCAGATACTAGCAAATCGAATTCAACGGCATATAAAAAGAATGATTGACCATGATCAAGTGGGATTCATTCCTGGGATGCAGGGCTGGTTCAACATTCGCAAATCAGTCAACGTGATACATCACATTAAGAAAAAAAAAGAGAAAAACCATATGATCCTGTCAATCGATGCAGAAAAGGCCTTTGACAAAATCCAGCACCTTTCTTAATAAAAACCCTTGAGAAAGTTGGGATAGAAGGAACATACTTAAAGATCATAAAAGCCATTTATGAAAAGCCCACAGCTAACATCATCCTCAACGGGGAAAAACTGAGAGCTTTCTCCCTGAGATCAGGAACACGACAAGGATGCCCACTCTCACCACTGCTGTTTAACATAGTGCTGGAAGTTCTAGCGTCAGCAATCAGACAACAAAAGGAAATCAAAGCATCCAAATTGGCAAAGATGAAGTCAAGCTTTCGCTTTTTGCAGATGACATGATATTATACATGGAAAATCCGATAGACTCCACCAACAGTCTGCTAGAACTGATACAGGAATTCAGCAAAGTTGCAGGATACAAAATCAATGGACAGAAATCAGTTGCATTCTTATACACTAACAATGAAGCAACAGAAAGACAAATAAAGAAACTGATCCCATTCACAATTGCACCAAGAAGCATAAAATACCTAGGAATAAATCTAACCAAAGATGTAAAGGATCTGTATGCTGAAAACTATAGAAAGCTTATGAAGGAAATTGAAGAAGATTTAAAGAAATGGAAAGACATTCCCTGCTCATGGATTGGAAAAATAAATATTGTCAAAATGTCAATACTACCCAAAGCTATCTACACATTCAATGCAATCCCAATCAAAATTGCACCAGCATTCTTCTCGAAACTAGAACAAGCAATCCTAAAATTCATATGGAACCACAAAAGGCCCCGAATAGCCAAAGGAATTTTGAAGAAGAAGACCAAAGCAGGAGGCATCACAATCCCAGACTCTAGCCTCTACTACAAAGCTGTCATCATCAAGACAGCATGGTATTGGCACCAAAACAGACACATAGACCAATGGAATAGAATAGAAACCCCAGAACTAGACCCACAAACGTATGGCCAACTCATCTTTGACAAAGCAGGAAAGAGCATCCAATGGAAAAAAGACAGCCTCTTTAACAAATGGTGCTGGGAGAACTGGACAGCAACATGCAGAAGGTTGAAACTAGACCACTTTCTCACACCATTCACAAAAATAAACTCAAAATGGATAAAGGACCTAAATGTGAGACAGGAAACCATCAAAACCTTAGAGGGGAAAGCAGGAAAAGACCTCTCTGACCTCAGCCGTAGCAATCTCTTACTCGACACATCCCCAAAGGCAAGGGAATTTAAAGCAAAAGTGAATTACTGGGACCTTATGAAGATAAAAAGCTTCTGCACAGCAAAGGAAACAACCAACAAAACTAAAAGGCAACCAACGGAATGGGAAAAGATATTCGCAAATGGCATATCGGACAAAGGGCTAGTATCCAAAATCTATAAAGAGCTCACCAAACTCCACACCCGAAAAACAAATAAGCCAGTGAAGAAATGGGCAGAAAACATGAATAGACACTTCTCTAAAGAAGACATCCAGATGGCCAACAGGCACATGAAAAGATGTTCAGCGTCGCTCCTTATCAGGGAAATACAAATCAAAACCACACTCAGGTATCACCTCACGCCAGTCAGAGTGGCCAAAATGAACAAATCAGGAGACTATAGATGCTGGAGAGGATGTGGAGAAACAGGAACCCTCTTGCACTGTTGGTGGGAATGCAAATTGGTGCAGCCGCTCTGGAAAGCAGTGTGGAGGTTCCTCAGAAAATTAAAAATAGACCTACCCTATGACCCAGCAATAGCACTGCTAGGAATTTACCCAAGGGATACAGGAGTACTGCTGCATAGGGCCACTTGTACCCCAATGTTCATAGCAGCACTCTCAACAATAGCCAAATTATGGAAAGAGCCTAAATGTCCATCAACTGATGAATGGATAAAGAAATTGTGGTTTATATACACAATGGAATATTATGTGGCAATGAGAAAAAATGAAATATGGCCTTTTGTAGCAACGTGGATGGAACTGGAGAGTGTGATGCTAAGTGAAGTAAGCCATACAGAGAAAGACAGATACCATATGGTTTCACTCTTATGTGGATCCTGAGAAACTTAACAGGAACCCATGGGGGAGGGGAAGGAAAAAAAAAGAGGTTAGAATGGGAGAGAGCCAAAGCATAAGAGACTGTTAAAAACTGAGAACAAACTGAGGGTTGATGGGGGGTGGGAGGGAGGAGAGGGTGGGTGATGGGTATTGAGGAGGGCACCTTTTGGTATGAGCACTGGGTGTTGTATGGAAACCAATTTGTCAATAAATTTCATTAAAAAAACAAAAAAAGAACAAAAAAACCCAAAAAGTATGAATCACAAAGGAAAACTAATCAATGGGTTGTCAAATCTAAATACACACACACACACACACACACACACACACACACGCACACACCCCTTTTGCTTCTGAAACACCAGGGTTCAGTACCTCTGTGTGGCACCATTTTATACTCCTCATGACTGACCTTGACTTCTACTTAATCCCCAGAACAGGGTCTACTGATTTTTCAGTTACAAAAACTCACTTTATTGCCCTGGGATCCTGCTTGTGAAGCACTCCTCTTTCTCTATTTCCTGGTCAACTTTTTCCCTCACTCATTTTAGGCATGCCTCCTCTGGGAAATCTCCAAGACTCTATTCTAATTCCCAAGGCTGGATGGCTGTCACTTCTTGTTCCTCCCATAGCCATGTAAAGTTATTTCCATTGTTCTCTACTGTAATCATCCTTTTCTTGGCTTCTCTCCCACAGAGTGGCTTGAAGTAGCAACCCAGCTTCATTCATTTCTATGACCCCAGGCCATGGCCCATTGATAGGCTCCCAGAGAAGATTAGCCCTGTATCCTCACAGCTATGTAAGAGATGCTTTCCTAAACAATGCTATTTCTCAAAAACCAAATAAAAGATTCTGAGCCCACCTCCTTCCTCTTTCCCCTCCAGGTACTGTTTGCAAGGGAGTTCCCCTGTAGTCAGTGGCACAGACTCTCATAGTTCTTAGTGGTAAAAAGGGGGCATAACTACACAGCTTCACTTGTAACCCAAGTGTCAAAGATGAAATTTCATATGGCAGAGGTAGGCAACGATGAGCTCTTACCTTAATTATTCTGCTTTCAACTTGGGCCAGCACAGCAGCCCCTCCACCCTCGTCCCTCACATTTTCCAAGCTCTCTAGGCCTCAAACCACCTGTCCATTACCCACCAGATGCTGACTCACAGACATGGCATCTCACATAACCCTCTGAGAGGAAAAGCTCTGCTGTTGATTGGACTATGGATGCCATCACCTAGCTCACCCTTCTTGCTTTGATAACTCGTTTAGACCCATACACCTCCCCAGAGCTTTGATGTATGTAATCTTATGAATCTCTCCCATGTAGGGAAGGCCCAAATGAACACTCCTGTCTATGGCATCCCCACCAAATGACAACTCACCATCTGCCTGAACACCTCTGCTTTTTCGGTCAGCAAGTAGAAACCTGGCTTGAGCCTGCTGGGAAGTTCAGAGAAAATAAGAAAAAGAAAAAGACTCAGGAGGGGTGGGAGTAAAGACTCAGGAACAGAGGGGATGTCACATGCCAGAAATGTATCCACTGCTTGAGCACAGTGCACTCAGCTGTGGGAGGGAGGAAGGACAGGACAGTGCCAGAGGGGCTAGAGGGGCGTGGAGGGGCCAGGCCCTTAGCCTGTTTGCATGAAGCAGAGTGAGGAGTTCAGCTGGTCTCTTCAAGGAAGTCCTGTCCATCACTTCTGGCACATCACACTCTCCTGGAAGCATGATCTTCACTCCCTTCCTTCCACCTCCTGACCTGGTGAGTCTGCTTTCCCTCTTACCATAGGATGTCAGCCCCAGGGGGCTGGAGTGTGGGCTACAGCAGTCCCAGCTGTATCCCTAACGCCTGGAATAGGGCCAAGGATGCACACAATACTTACTAAATGAGTTAATGAATGTCAGGGAACATGGGGACCACTAGGATGAGGCTATTTGCTCTTGCTCTGTTTGTTTTTCAGAATGTGAAAGACACCAAGGAATTTGTTTTTTTGTTTGACACTGCAGAGAACCCACCCAATGGCACAAGCTCACCCAGAGAGCCTGCTGGTCCTCAAGGATCTTGGAGGAGCTGGTTCCAGAGAGCCCTGGCACATTTCACCAGGTCCTTCAGGTGAGAGCTCAGAGCCAGCCTCTGCCTCTCACTGCTCACAGCCAAGCCAGCACACCTCCCCTTCTACTTGACCCAGAGAGCCCCCAGGCCAGGCCTCACTTCCCCAGAGTTACCAAGGGTCCAGTTGCCATTCTGCTTTGCCTTTGTAGGGGAGGATACCAGACACTTGGAAACTGAGTCCACGGGGGCCACAGGCAGACCCATGAATGGTGATGGAGCCCCCTCAGCTGCCACATGCCCTTGCTTTCCCCAGTTTTTTGGTCACTGGCCCTGAAATAAATGCTGGGACACTTGACTGTTTCTGCTTCAACTTTTCAACAATGTAACTTGCAATGCTGATGCCAGCCTCAGGTGAACTAGGGGTTATCAGTTGTGGTGGGAGGGTGGTAGAGGGAGGGAGCTAGCACCTTTCTTGGCTCTATAGGCTATACTCCCTCCTTCTTGGGGCAGTGCTGCTGGTTTCTCAGTCACCATTGCAACAGAGTTCAGCCAATAAAGAGTGAACTTTTCACAATGGAAAGCAGTGACCCTGATGAGGGAAATGACTACAAGGATGACCCAACACCACACACACTCTTCATATCTGAGAATAACGGGCAGTGCTGATATAGAGGAGAGGGGGAGGGACACATGCAAAAAGAATCTTTGTATCCTAAGAAAAACTCTTAGGCCCGTATACATATGGTCAACTCCCAAGACCCCTGACTCAGGCGCAAGACTGAGTCTCTTCAACAGGCAACCTCTTCCCTAACTACGGATTGTTCATGTTCATGATGAGGGTTTTTTTCCCCTTCCCATGGTGGCCTTGTTATGTACTGCAACATAATGTCAGAAGAGGAAGTCTGTCAGAGTTATTGGAGCATATTTGTCCCTCTAACCCAACAACATGTAGAAGCCCTGTTAGATATTGCAACACCTAGAATCACAAGTCCAACAGACAAAGATATAGGATGTGCTCTTTAATATCAAAAAACCTAACTAGCACACAGGAACACCAAAATATTCTTTTCCCCTGACTCACATAGTCACCTGTACAAATCCAGGAGAGAAAAAAGTACTTGTTCAGGGTGTGCTGTGTGAACTAATTATCCTTTAGTTGATCAGAGGTCCAATGTCTTTAAACATTAATGAAGCTCAGGTGGGGTAGGGTTCAGGTACAAAACAACATTTGTGAGTCCCACAGCCTTTTCATAGCCCTTTTCCTACATCCCTGATGGGTAGCCAAGGTGGGACCCATAGGTACAGAACAGAGGAAGATGTTGACTTAGTGTGACAGGTTTGCTTTAGGTCTGTTGTCTCAGCAGCCATTCCTGATGGCCTAGGAACCACCCATCTTCCTATAGTGCCTCTGTTCTCCTAACCTGGCCCCTAATTCAGTGCGGATGCTCAGCTCCATATCACTGCTTCTCCACATCCTGGATCTGTCCTTTCCAAAAACGGGGAGGAACTCCAACTCTTAAGGGCTGGAGAAACTGTTGGGAATTCATTCCTTCATAGCTGCTGTCACATCAGTCACCGGACATGACGGGGATTGTCAGGGAGAGTCTATGCATGCACGTGCACAGTGCGCCTCTGCATGTGCATGTGCGTGTGCATGTGTGTTTAGGATATGAATATTTGTGGAAACAAGAAATATTACTATAAAATCTGCTGGATAAACATAAGGCACAACTCAGCAGCCACTCGAAGCCCAAGCAGCAGAGATAGCATTTAACAAAGCAGGACCTGTCAACAAGGAGCCCTCACTTCTGTTCCTCATCCTCAGCACAAGCCCACCTTGTCTACGGATTCCCAAATCTGAGAATTTTATTTTATTTATTTTATTTTATTTATTTTATTTTTCAAGGCCCCACCCCAGGCCCAGAGCCACCTACCCACTACCCACCAGATGCTGACTGACCATCACCCAGGCACATCATCTCTTGAAAGAAGTACCTCTGCTGTTGATATAACCTTGGTTACCATCACCCACCTCAGCGTCTCTTAGTTTTGATGAGCCACATGGCCTTCCCTGTCTCCTACTTTGTACAGGCTTTTGGGTTCCACAGCCTCACAGCAAAAGATACTTTCCTCTGCCATCCCCAGACTCACAAGATATTCTCCTTATGCCTCCGCATGAACATCCCTATTCTTCCTGCTTGGGGGACCATGATCTCTCCGGCTGACCTTGAGCAGGTCCTTCCTCCTCTGTGGGCTCGGCATTTGTAGAAGTGATTACCTGGGTTTTCAGCAAGTCATGTTCTCCTAGCTGTGCACATCCTTAAGCCTTCTGATTCTGCTCTGGCTGTGGAGGGCTCAGAATCAGCTGCAAAACCTCAAATATGCCTCCTGTCTGCTATGACTAGGAACGAGTCAACTTGTAAATTTTAAGAGGGGCCCCATTACCCCTTGAATATTCAGATGAAGAGTCAGAGCACACAAAGGCAATTACATGTGGAAAGAGACAGAGTTCGGCAGTAAAGAAAGGTGTGGGTCATCAGTTTTCCATCTTTGCTTCTAAAATATGACTGAACCCAATTTCTGAGCTCTCCTTCATTGCGTACTCCTGCCTTACCCCCGCCCCTAACTATACCATGTCACAGTTCCTGAACCCAAGCGGATGGCTCAGGTAGGGGAGGAAAGTGGACAGCTCCTCAGGAGAGGGGATGGGATCATCAGGATCTCCCGGCTCTTATGGTGAACAGATGGCCATTGGAGTGTGCAAGTGAGCAAGAGATTAAGCCTGTTTTTTGCCTCATCTACCCTCATTCTCTCTAGTGCTTTATCCCAGTGAATTCTGAGCAGCCTTAGGAAGGTGGCAACGTTTGTCCTCAGCTCTGCTAAACATTACACACCCTGCTGTGTTACAGGGGCTTTACACATTATTCGTTTTATTCTCCAATCATCCCAAATAAGGGGAGTGGTGTGAGCTGCATTCTGAGGTCACATCACCAGCAAGGGATCCAGAGCCAAGACCCAATCCCTGGTCAATGCAAGTCAAGAGCCCTTCCACTACAGCAGTGCAGCCCAAGCACTGTCCCAAGCTAGGAGCCATGGGATCCTGACCTACTGTGTGTCAGTTCATCCCCTTAAGGATTGGGATTCTGTACTTGAAGTCCCATACCCAGAAGAGCTAAAATATTAAGGGGGTCAATGTTCTTGGGTGATACGGTTGCCTGGAGACAGTTGCACCACTACTCACTGTCCAATCTCACCCAATACCACACACCACTGGGGAATTATTTCCTCTAATAAAACGATGGTGGTAACTCAGTGGGAAAATAGAACTACATCTGATGTACCCTTCACCCACTACTCCTTATGGTATCCTGAGGCAATTCTGCAGACCTCTGGGGAGCTCCCTAGCACAGTTTGAAAACCACTGGTCTCATGCAAAAGATGGAGTCTAATGGTGGGCCTTTCAGGCACAGAATAATGAGTGAGAAAACGTCATTGGAGTCCTTAACAAATCACATTAATCTTCTGTTTTCTTACTGTATGGGGAAAGCTGTATCTCACCAAGGCTTCCAGCATGGGGCCCTCCACTTCCCAGGGTGGGCAGCTCACTATTTTAGCCATCTCAAGGGAGAGCACACTTGTGAAGACCAGTTCCACTTTTGGGAGACCATCCTCTCTGCACCAATTATAAAGAAGGACTCGGTTTTTCTGTGACTACAGTGTAAGGAAATGTACTGAGATCTCACCAGTGGGGGCCAACGTGGGCTTTGCTTATATCCATCACCCTGTCAGCTTATATCCATGACCCTGGCCATCTTCAGACACTCCTAGTGTCAGTCACAGACACAAGAAAGGCAGACAAAATGCCCTCTCACTTGTGGGTTTTAAAATGTGTGTTAAAAATTAGTGGAAGAGGTGGTGGAGGCAAAGGGCATGATTTGAGGGATGTTTCACATAGGAAAGGTAGGATAGCACTGTCCTATGGGTCTTATGGAGGTGGGACAGGGCAGGGAAGGGCAAAGAGGAGCCAAGGATGACACTCACGTTTCCAGCTTGAGTGACTGGTGGCCTGCGGTTGCCATTCACCAAGATAGGGATTACAGATGGGGAATTAGGATTCATGGGAGGCTGAAGACGTCAGGTCTGGACTTGGACTCTGCTGAAATTCATAGAGCAGATGGGTTGGTGAGCAGCTACATTAAGTGTACTCTCAATGACAACGGAAATAAAAAAGAATTCTACACCACTTGGGGAGTGGATACGTCTTCTGTTTTATTTATTTGTTTGTCTTTTTGTTTGTTTATTTATTTATTTTATACACATGATAATGCACATAACGATGATGTGTATGGTGTGTGAAGGTGGAACTTGATATTGGTGATTATTAACCAATTGGGGTAATACTTGTATGAAACATTGATATGAACAGAAGAGGCTGCCTTAGGCCCTCATTGGCCACTCAAGAGCTGACAAGACCCTATACATTTCAGGGACACCCATAAACCATTCACAGCACACACTGTAGAGCATAGATTGCAAAGCGTTGACCTTGGGTTGCTTACTCACAGGTGTCCTCTGGGGGTAATATGACCTATCTCTTCCTAGAGGCAGGAGCTAAACCTAGAAATCATAATCCTTATGTTCTCTATTTGCCATGAGAACTAAATGGGATAAAACATGTAGAGGAGTGCCAGGCAAAACCTGGCACCCAGTAACGGTGACTTGCCATATTTCCCTGGAGGACAGAGGCCATGATTTGGGGAGCTGGCATTTGTAACTCTGCCAGGCATATTATCAGCAGTGGGCATTTAATAATGAATAGTAATAACAGTTACCATTTATCTCATATGGACCAGAAACAGCTCTGTTGTTGTTGTTGTTCTTTCTGCAGTTGACTGGATCATTAATCAGTTGGATTTGTATCATGCTTCATGCTCCCTAATGTCTCCCAGTGCTGTGAGATTTACCTCATTACTCTCCACAGCATTCTCAAGGGGTTGAGGACTGATGTTGTTACACTTTTGGGGGGGGGGTGAGTACAGACGCTCATAGGAATAATAGTTTCTGCCTCACAGAAGGGCTTTGAGGATTAAGTGGGATGCCCCTTCCACAGCAGCAGGTGTTGAACTGGGCCCAGAGCCAACACTCAGCAGTTTCCTTGAGGTCAGGCACATTGGGGGTGGGCTTTGGATGTCATTTGTCCTCCAGACCTGGCCCAGCATCCATTTGCATGAAAATCACGAAAACACTAGCAATAACTGAGAGCTTGCAATGAGGAGGACTATCGGCTGCCAAAATGACTGCTGGAGGAATAGCACATCTTCTTCTTTTTCAGCCCAGCTTGGGCCCAAGAATTCCCCTTCACCCAAACTCATGAAGTGAGGATCAGAACTATTGCTTTGATTTTAGAGAAGAGGCCAGGAGAGAGTCAGTTACTTGGCCAAGGTTACAGTCAGCGATGGGTCTGGGTCTGGCCTTCAGATCTCCTTACCCTCATTACAGTGTTCTGTTCAGCAGACCCAATATCATGTCTCATTCTTCTGCAAGCCTACCATGAGCCTACCATGAGCCCAACTCATTACTTGCTTACTGATTCTTGCACACGCAAAGGTTAGGATCTCCAATTAGCATCTGGGGGTAAATCATTGCACCTTCTCAAAGTCTTGTATTCCCAGTTTGAAAATTGGGGCAAGTATTACAACCTTGCAAGGCTGTGGTGGGAGCTAAATAAAGCAGCCAGTATCTACACCCCAAATGAAAAGCAGTCATATGAGAAGACAGAAGAAATAAAATGAAAAGGGAAGTGAGATGCTGGGAGCAAATATGTTTTTCAGTTAGAACAGATTAAAGAATAATATTTAGGATATAAAGAGAACTCTGATGAAACAACTCAAGAAACATACATCCACAAAAAAATAGCAATAGAAAAGTTAGCAACAAATTGAACAGGCCATTTACAGCACTACAAATGGCCAATATAAAGGAATAGGAGCTCAACAGCACAGGCAACAATAGAGATAAAATGGTGAAATTACATTTTCCAAATTGCAAATTGACAAACATTTAAAAAATTAATGATGTCATGTCGGTATCACACACTGATGTTGGGTGAATTGGTGCAAATTCTTTGGAGAGTCAATTTACCTAGGATTAACCAACTATAATATACTTACCTTACTGTGCAGCTCCAAAGTCTCCTCCTTCCTGCTGCCACAGACCAAAACTAGAAGCAGGCTGGGACAACTGATGCTTCCTGGAATAATGCCATGGGGGCTCAGATGTCACAGTCTTAAGACCCACTGCAGTGTTCTGGAAAACCTGTTTGGAGCCTGGACACATCATCAAGGTCAGGACTTTGGGAGGGGTTCCAAGAGTTGAGCCTGAGCCTTGATGGAGCAGCCTGACTCTCAAAAATTACAAACAAAGATCTTGGGTTTCTGTGAGACACAAATTTCTATATCTGTGCTTCCTTCAATTATCCTACCTTGGCTTTCACTAACACGTGGAAGAGAAACCTCGAGTTTGACTATGCATCCCCAGCAAAGCTGGGGCTCTGCTCATTGTGAATTCAGGGGCAGTTTCAGAAATTTGGCAGAGCCTTCCTGTCTAGAAACTGAGTTTCTGGATATGAGGAGGGAGCTGGTGGGGAGAAAGTATAATCGACAGTGACCTGGGTTTGAATTTCATTAGAACTTAAAATAATGCACAAATCAGACTTCCCTTAAGTCTTACATATTCATAATAGAGTAATGTGAAAATTGGGAACCATCACTTTCAATTAGTCATTTAACCATCCATGTTAAAGTAGAGTGGGGAAGCTGGATGCCTGATTAGAGTGGGTTTAAGGGAGAGTGAGGGAGAGGAGAGGGAAACAATCATATTAGTCAATGAGACATCTCAGTACTTGAAGGAGTGTCAGAGAATGGTTGGACACAGTGTACTCATCTACAGGATGGGATGGTGGGAATCTGGGCCAAGGAGGTGGGATGGAGTTTCAAGAAGGGCACAGGCCCTTAGTCTCCCTACACCAAGCAGAAATGAAGAGCTCTGGTGGCCTCTGACAACAACGCCTTTCACACACAACATGCACATCACACTCACAGAAAACATGAACCTCCCTGGCAGCCTGCTACTGCTGAGTCCGGACCTGGTAAGTCTGATTTCCCTCCAGCATCACAGATCATCAGCTCCAGGAGGGCCAGGATTTAGGTCTCTAGAGTTCACTGTTGTATCCTCAGTGCCAAAAACTGAACCTTGTGTGCACATAGTAGGCCTTCAATAAACACTTGAAAGAAGAATGAGTGTCAGTGCTGGCCAGAATGATTTTTCTCTATTTTCCATAACAGGGCGGGCTCAGCTGAAGACACTGTACCCTTCCTGTATTTTGCCAACATCATGGAGAATGCATTCAATGACACAGGCTGGCCCAGAGAGCCTGCTGGCCCCCAAGGGTCTTGGAAGAACCGGCTCCAGAGAGCCTGAGCATGTTTCATCAAGTCCTTTGGGTAAGAGCTCAGAGCCAGCCTCTGCCTCTCTCAGTGTTCACAGCCAAGCCAGCACAACCTCCCCTTCCTGCTGGACCCAGAGAGCCCAGCTAGGCCTCACTTCCCACAGAACTTCCAAGGGCCCAATTGTCACTCTGCTTTACCTCTGTAGGGAAGAATACCAGAAACTCAGAAATTGAGACCACAGGATCCACACACACCAATGAACAGTAATCAAGACCCCTCTGCTGCCACATGCTCCTATTTCCCCAGTTTCTCAGTCACCAGGTTTAAAATAAATGCAGCACACTTGATTCCTTTGGATTCACAATATTTATTGTCCTTTTCCACACCAGAATCTCCTGTGGTTTACAGTTTGCCTCTTTTTTGTGGGGTTGTTGGGAGAAGGTGGTGTTGGGGAGGGGGGGTTACCACATGACTTAGCCATAGGAGGTAGTACTCCTGTGCCTTGGAACAGTACTGCTTGTTTCTCAGCCACTGTTGGGATAGGACTGTGTTGATGGAGAGTAATTATTGTGCAGGTTTCATACATTTCAAAAATGGTGGCTGTTGGGCCACAACTGAGTGGCAGTCATCAGGGTGGGGGATGAGAGTACTGAGTAGAGGGATAGGGAGGCTGGGTCAGAAGGAGAGGAGATGTTGCAGAACTCAACGCTTTTAGAGGTATGATAGCCACTAAGTTATAATAGCACCACAACAACAGTCACCCCACCTTTGGAAAGAGTCCCTTACAGTACATGGCCTCGTCCATTACCTCAGGTCATTTATCTCATATTATGACACCACGTCTCTTTGTAAGCTGTTCTTAGTGTGTATTGCATTAAAATAGCAGCAGGGGAAGAACTGAGTCTGGTGAGTGCTTCCAGGAACTGGGAAAAGCCTGGGCTTTTTTGGGACTGTTCTGCTCCTGGCTAACACTCTGCTAAAGGAGTTCAGCCCCCTGTAGTCTATACCACTATGGCCTAATTGGAACCATTTTGTTCCTTGGAAACTCCTGAGCCCACCAGGCCCCTCGACTTGCTGCATTTGGCTCTGAGTCACACTGAGGAAATGTGGGGTGCAAGGGCTCCAAAAGGCCATACTTCTCTTGTGTTTTCCACTTTTAGGGTATTTTATGCTAAAATATTTCAAAGTTGCAGAAAACAGAGAGAACAATACAGAAGCCATCACCCAATTCTAATAACACTTTGCCATAAGTGCTTCAGATCCCTCTCTACCTTTGAATTAAATAGCATGGGCACATATAAATCATCCCCAACTCATGCTCACTCATCTCCTCCCTAAAGCAGGTCCCCTTCCCTGGTGTCTGAATAATCCTAGGTCTTCTGGCAGCTTCAGAGCAGTTCCCCCTACTGCATGGGTGACCCCCCACATCACCTTAGAAATGGTCCCCTGAGGCCTCCTAGTGTACATTTGGGAGGTTCTACAGCCCTGAATCCCAACCCAGAGGGAAAAAGCAAGAATACCACCACAGCTTTTACAGATAACCCAAAACCCAGCCCTTTCCCGCCTATAAACTTGTTCTTTTGAGGTGGGCCCTATCTCAGTGTGGGTTCCTCATCTCTTTTAGCAAGAGAGGCCAGGAACACCATTCTGGGTCCCATCCCTGATCAAGTGTTCCATCCACACAGGCATCTGATCTTTTGCCAGCTGCTGTCCACACCCTACAGGCTCAATGACTGTCTCAATGATGGAGATGGGGAAGAAGGCAGGACCAGGTAGGCCCAAATCCTGATGAGACCCATTCATCCATTGGGCCTACTGGAAGCTGGCTGGGATAGCCAGACCACACAGCACTGTCCAAGGTAACCCACCAACCTTTAGTTCCATCGAGGTGCCCGATACTTGCAGGGGTTCACTCTGCTGAAATGGGTACAGGGAGCAAGTATGGTAGGTTGCCTTCTAAAAGGGCTTCTACAGATCCCTGAATCCTGGCAATCATGCCCCTGTATAATCCCTTCCCCTTGAGTTTGCCAAAATAGATTTGGCAAAAGTGATGCCATGACATGCCATGGCATGCCATTTCTGGGGTTAGGCTAGACCAAGACTGTGACTTTCATCTTGCGGAAATTCATTCTCTCTCTCTCTGGCTCTTCTTGTGTTCTTGTTCTGATGAAGAGGGCCACATGGCAAGGAGCTGATGGCAGTCTCCAGCCAATAGCCAGAAAGGAACTGAGACCATCAGACCAATAACCCATGAGGAACTACATCCTGCCAATAGCCACATGAGTGAGTTTGGAATTGGATCTTTTCCCAGTTGAGTCTTTAAATGAGACCACAGTCCGTCGGCTGACAGAAACTTTTTTTTTTTTTGACAGAGACTTGATTACAGCCTTGTGAAAGATGGGAAGTAGAGGATCCAGTTAAGTCACAGCCTTGGTGGTTTCTGATCCACAAACCCCTAAGATAATAACTGTGCATCATTTTAAGCTGCTTTGTTTTGGAGTAATTTGTTATGCAGTGGTAAATAATAATGGAGACAGCAGGGCTCTCTGGATGCTAGGGGCAGGATACAGAGTCCTGACTTAGGCTGAGAAGGGCTTCCCAGGGGCTGGAGTGGCACACACAGACTGTGCCCACATCCTAATCTAACCTACAGTCTAGTCCCAGCTTTGTCACTAATCACCTGTGTCACCTTGGGCAAATCACTTGAAGTCTCTGGCTCAGTTTGCTCTTCTGTACCATTTGACTGATAATCAACTTGCAGGACTGTTGGAAAGATAACCATCAGTTTATTTTTTTTTATTTTTTATTTTTTTACCATTTTTGGTGCTCTTTATTTCTTTATATAGGTTTGACTTTACATCTGCTATCATTTCTCTTCATCTTGAAGAAATTCTTTTTTTTATGTTACATAGGTATTTTATTTTATTTTATTTTATTTTATTTTATTTTTTTATGAAATTTATTGACAAATTGGTTTCCATACAACACCCAGTGCTCATCCCAAAAGGTGCCCTCCTCAATACCCATCACCCACCCTCTACTCCCTCCCACCCCCCATCAACCCTCAGTTTGTTCTCAGTTTTTAACAGTCTCTTATGCTTTGGCTCTCTCCCATTCTAACCTCTTTTTTTTTTCCTTCCACTCCCCCATGGGTTCCTGTTAAGTTTCTCAGGATCCACATAAGAGTGAAACCATATGGTATCTGTCTTTCTCTGTATGGCTTATTTCACTTAGCATCATACTCTCCAGTTCCATCCTTGTTGCTACAAAACGCCATATTTCATTTTTTCTCATTGCCACATAATATTCCATTATGTATATAAACCACAATTTCTTTATCCATTCATCAGTTGATGGACATTTACGCTCTTTCCATAATTTGGCTATTGTTGAGAGTGCTGCTATGAACATTGGAGTACAAGTGGCCCTATGCATCAGTGCTCCTGTATCCCTTGGATAAATTCCTAGCAGTGCTATTGCTGGGTCATAGGGTAGGTCTATTTTTAATTTTCTGAGGAACCTCCACACTGCTTTCCAGAGCGGCTGCACCAATTTGCATTCCCACCAACAGTGCAAGAGGGTTCCCGTTTCTCCACATCCTCTCCAGCATCTATAGTCTCCTGATTTGTTCATTTTGGCCACTCTGACTGGCGTGAGGTGATATCTGAGTGTGGTTTTGATTTGTATTTCCCTGATAAGGAGCGACGCTGAACATCTTTTCATGTGCCTGTTGGCCATCCGGATGTCTTCTTTAGAGAAGTGTCTATTCATGTTTTCTGCCCATTTCTTCACTGGGTTATTTGTTTTTCGGGTGTGGAGTTTGGTGAGCTCTTTATAGATTTTGGATACTAGCCCTTTGTCCGATATGTCATTTGCAAATATCTTTTCCCATTCCGTTGGTTGCCTTTTAGTTTTGTTGGTTGTTTCCTTTGCTGTGCAGAAGCTTTTGATCTTCATAAGGTCCCAGTAATTCACTTTTGCTTTAAATTCCCTTGCCTTTGGGGATGTGTCGAGTAAGAGATTGCTACGGCTGAGGTCAGAGAGGTCTTTTCCTGCTTTCTCCTCTAAGGTTTTGATGGTTTCCTGTCTCACATTTAGGTCCTTTATCCATTTTGAGTTTATTTTTGTGAATGGTGTGAGAAAGTGGTCTAGTTTCAACCTTCTGCATGTTGCTGTCCAGTTCTCCCAGCACCATTTGTTAAAGAGGCTGTCTTTTTTCCATTGGATGTTCTTTCCTGCTTTGTCAAAGATGAGTTGGCCATACGTTTGTGGGTCTAGTTCTGGGGTTTCTATTCTATTCCATTGGTCTATGTGTCTGTTTTTTTTTTTATGAAATTTATTGACAAATTGGTTTCCATACAACACCCAGTGCTCATCCCAAAAGGTGCCCTCCTCAATACCCATCACCCACCCTCTACTCCCTCCCACCCCCCATCAACCCTCAGTTTGTTCTCAGTTTTTAAGTCTCTTATGCTTTGGCTCTCTCCCATTCTAACCTCTTTTTTTTTTTTTTTCCTTCCCCTACCCCATGGGTTCCTGTTAAGATTCTAGGATCCACATAAGAGTGAAACCATATGGTATCTGTCTTTCTCTGTATGGCTTATTTCACTTAGCATCACACTCTCCAGTTCCATCCACGTTGCTACAAAAGGCCATATTTCATTTTTTCTCATTGCCATGTAATATTCCATTGTGTATATAAACCACAATTTCTTTATCCATTCATCAGTTGATGGACATTTAGGCTCTTTCCATAATTTGGCTATTGTTGAGAGTGCTGCTATGAACATTGGGGTACAAGTGGCCCTATGCATCAGTACTCCTGTATCCCTTGGGTAAATTCCTAGCAGTGCTATTGCTGGGTCATAGGGTAGGTCTATTTTTAATTTTCTGAGGAACCTCCACACTGCTTTCCAGAGCGGCTGCACCAGTTTGCATTCCCACCAACAGTGCAAGAGGGTTCCTGTTTCTCCACCTCCTCTCCAGCATCTATAGTCTCCTGATTTGTTCATTTTGGCCACTCTGACTGGCGTGAGGTGATACCTGAGTGTGGTTTTGATTTGTATTTCCCTGATAAGAAGCGACGCTGAACATCTTTTCATGTGTCTATTGGCCATCCGGATGTCTTCTTTAGAGAAGTGTCTATTCATGTTTTCTGCCCATTTCTTCACTGGGTTATTTGTTTTTCGGGTGTGGAGTTTGGTGAGCTCTTTATAGATTTTGGATACTAGCCCTTTGTCCGATATGTCATTTGCGAATATCTTTTCCCATTCCGTTGGTTGCCTTTTAGTTTTGTTGGTTGTTTCCTTTGCTGTGCAGAAGCTTTTTATCTTCATAAGGTCCCAGTAATTCACTTTTGCTTTAAATTCCCTTGCCTTTGGGGATGTGTCGAGTAAGAGATTGCTACGGCTGAGGTCAGAGAGGTCTTTTCCTGCTTTCCCCTCTAAGGTTTTGATGGTTTCCTGTCTCACATTTAGGTCCTTTATCCATTTTGAGTTTATTTTTGTGAATGGTGGGAGAAAGTGGTCTAGTTTCAACCTTCTGCATGTTGCTGTCCAGTTCTCCCAGCACCATTTGTTAAAGAGGCTGTCTTTTTTCCATTGGATGTTCTTTCCTGCTTTGTCAAAGATGAGTTGGCCATACGTTTGTGGGTCTAGTTCTGGGGTTTCTATTCTATTCCATTGGTCTATGTGTCTGTTTTGGTGCCAATACCATGCTGTCTTGATGATGACAGCTTTGTAGTAGAGGCTAAAGTCTGGGCTTGTGATGCCTCCTGCTTTGGTCTTCTTCTTCAAAATTCCTCTGGCTGTTCGGGGCCTTTTGTGGTTCCATATGAATTTTAGGATTGCTTGTTCTAGTTTCGAGAAGAATGCTGGTGCAATTTTGATTGGGATTGCATTGAATGTGTAGATAGCTTTGGGTAGTATTGACATTTTGACAATATTTATTTTTCCAATCCATGAGCAGGGAATGTCTTTCCATTTCTTTAAATCTTCTTCAATTTCCTTCAGAAGCTTTCTATAGTTTTCAGCATACAGATCCTTTACATCTTTGGTTAGATTTATTCCTAGGTATTTTATGCTTCTTGGTGCAATTGTGAATGGGATCAGTTTCTTTATTTGTCTTTCTGTTGCTTCATTGTTAGTGTATAAGAATGCAACTGATTTCTGTACATTGATTTTGTATCCTGCAACTTTGCTGAATTCCTGTATCAGTTCTAGCAGACTTTTGGTGGAGTCTATCGGATTTTCCATGTATAATATCATGTCATCTGCAAAAAGCGAAAGCTTGACTTCATCTTTGCCAATTTTGATGCTTTGATTTCCTTTTGTCTGATTGCTGATGCTAGAACTTCCAGCACTATGTTAAACAGCAGTGGTGAGAGTGGGCATCCTTGTCGTGTTCCTGATCTCAGGGAGAAAGCTCTCAGTTTTTCCCCGTTGAGGATGATGTTAGCTATGGGCTTTTCATAAATGGCTTTTATGATCCTTAAGTATGTTCCTTCTATCCCGACTTTCTCAAGGGTTTTTATTAACAAAGGGTGCTGGATTTTGTCGAAGGCCTTTTCTGCATCGATTGACAGGATCATATGGTTCTTCTCTCTTTTTTTGTTAATGTGATGTATCACGTTGATTGATTTGCGAATGTTGAACCAGCCCTGCATCCCAGGAATGAATCCCACTTGATCATGGTGAATCATTCTTTTTATATGCCGTTGAATTCGATTTGCTAGTATCTTATTGAGAATTTTTGCATCCATATTCATCAGGGATATTGGCCTGTAGTTCTCTTTTTTTACTGGCTCTCTGTCTGGTTTAGGAATCAAAGGAATACTGGCTTCATAGAATGAGTCTGGAAGTTTTCCTTCCCTTTCTATTTCTTGGAATAGCTTGAGAAGGATAGGTATTATCTCTGCTTTAAACGTCTGGTAGAACTCCCCTGGGAAGCCATCTGGTCCTGGACTCTTATTTCGTGGGAGATTTTTGATAACCGATTCAATTTCTTCACTGGTTATGGGTCTGTTCAAGCTTTCTATTTCCTCCTGATTGAGTTTTGGAAGAGTGTGGGTGTTCAGGAATTTGTCCATTTCTTCCAGGTTGTCCAATTTGTTGGCATATAAGTTTTTCATAGTATTCCCTGATAATTGTTTGTATCTCTGAGGGATTGGTTGTAATAATTGCATTTTCATTCATGATTTTATCTATTTGGGTCATCTCCCTTTTCTTTTTGAGAAGCCTGGCTAGAGGTTTGTCAATTTTGTTTATTTTTTCAAAAAACGAACTCTTGGTTTCGTTGATCTGCTCTACAGTTTTTTTAGATTCTATATTGTTTATTTCTGCTCTGATCTTTATTATTTCTCTTCTTCTGCTGGGCTTAGGCTGCCTTTGCTGTTCTGCTTCTAGTTCCTTTAGTTGTGCTGTTAGATTTTGTATTTGGGATTTTTCTTGTTTCTTGAGATAGGCCTGGATTGCAATGTATTTTCCTCTCAGGACTGCCTTCGCTGCGTCCCAAAGCGTTTGGATTGTTGTATTTTCATTTTCGTTTGTTTCCATATATTTTTTAATTTCTTCTCTAATTGTCTGGTTGACCCACTCATTCGTTAGTAGGGTGTTCTTTAACCTCCATGCTTTTGGAGGTTTTCCAGACTTTTTTCTGTGGTTGATTTCAAGCTTCATAGCATTGTGGTCTGAAAGTATGCATGGTATAATTTCAATTCTTGTAAACTTATGAAGGGCTGTTTTGTGACCCAGTATATGATCTATCTTGGAGAATGTTCCATGTGCCCTCGAGAAGAAAGTATATTCTGTTGCTTTGGGATGCAGAGTTCTAAATATATCTGTCAAGTCCATCTGATCCAATGTCTCATTCAGGGCCCTTGTTTCTTTATTGACCGTGTGTCTAGATGATCTATCCATTTCTGTAAGTGGTGTATTAAAGTCCCCTGCAATTACCAGATTCTTATCAATAAGGTTGCTTATGTTTATGAGTAATTGCTTTATATATTTGGGGGCTCCGGTATTCGGTGCATAGACATTTATAATTGTTAGCTCTTCCTGATGGATAGACCCTGTAACTATTATATAATGCCCTTCTTCATCTCTTGTTACAGCCTTTAATTTAAAGTCTAGTTTGTCTGATATAAGTATGGCTACTCCAGCTTTCTTTTGGCTTCCAGTGGCATGATAAATAGTTCTCCATCCCCTCACTCTCAATCTGAAGGTGTCCTCAGGTCTAAAATGAGTCTCTTGTAGACAGCAAATAGATGGGTCTTGTTTTTTTATCCATTCTGATACCCTATGTCTTTTGGTTGGCGCATTTAATCCACTTACATTCAGTGTTATTATAGAAAGATACGGGTTTAGAGTCATTCTGATGTCTGCATGTTTTATGCTTGTAGTGATGTCTCTGGGACTTTGTCTCACAGGGTCCCCCTTAGGATCTCTTGTAGGGCTGGTTTAGTGGTGACAAATTCCTTCAGTTTTTGTTTGTTTGGGAAGACCTTTATCTCTCCTTCTATTCTAACGTTTATTTATTTTTGGGACAGAGAGAGACAGAGCATGAACAGGGAAGGGGCAGAGAGAGAGGGAGACACAGAATCGGAAACAGGCTCCAGGCTCCAGGCTCCGAGCCATCAGCCCAGAGCCCGACGCGGGGCTCGAACTCACGGACCGCGAGATCGTGACCTGGCTGAAGTCGGACGCTTAACCGACTGCGCCACCCAGGCGCCCCATCTCCTTCTATTGTAAATGACAGACTTGCTGGATAAAGGATTCTTGGCTGCATATTTTTTCTGTCTAGCACCCTGAAAATCTCGTGCCAATTCTTTCTGGCCTGCCAAGTTTCAAAAGAGAGATCAGTCACGAGTCTTATAGGTCTCCCTTTATATGTGAGGGCACGTTTACCCCTTGCTGCTTTCAGAATTTTCTCTTTATCCTTGTATTTTGCCAGTTTCACTATGATATGTCGTGCAGAAGGTCGATTCAAGTTACGTCTGAAGGGAGTTCTCTGTGCCTCTTGGATTTCAATGCCTTTTTCCTTCCCCAGTTCAGGGAAGTTCTCAGCTATTATTTCTTCAAGTACCCCTTCAGCACCTTTCCTTCTCTCTTCCTCCTCTGGGATACCAATTATGCGTATATTATTTCTTTTTAGTGTATCACTTAGTTCTCTAATTTTCCCCTCATACTCCTGGATTTTTTTATCTCTCTTTTTCTCAGCTTCCTCTTTTTCCATAACTTTATCTTCTAGTTCACCTATTCTCTCCTCTGCCTCTTCAATCCAAGCCGTGGTGGTTTCCATTTTGTTTTGCATTTCGTTTAAAGCATTTTTCAGCTCCTCGTGACTGTTCCTTAGTCCTTTGATCTCTGTAGCAACAGATTCTCTGCTGTCCTCTATACTGTTTTCAAGCCCAGCGATTAATTTTATGACTATTATTCTAAATTCACTTTCTGTTATGTTATTTAAGTCCTTTTTGATCAGCTCATTAGCTGTTGTTATTTCCTGGAGATTCTTCTGAGGGGAATTCTTCCGCTTGGTCATTTTGGATAGTCCCTGGCGTGGTGAGGACCTGCAGGGCACTTCCCCTGTGCTGTGGTGTATAATTGGAGTTGGTGGGCGGGGCCGCAGTCAGACCTGATGTCTGCCCCCAGCCCACCACTGGGGCCACAGTCAGACTGGTGTGTGCCTTCTCTTCCCCTCTCCTAGGGGCGGGATTGACTGTGGGTGGTGTGGCTCGTCTGGGCTACTTGCACCCTGCCAGGCTTGTGATGCTGGGGATCTGGCGTATTAGCTGGGGTGGGTAGGCAAGGTGCTCGGGGGCAGGAGGGGAAGGCTTAGATCGCTTCTCCTTAGGTGATCCACTTCAGGAGGGGCCCTATGGCAGCGGGAGGGAGTCAGATCCGCTGCCGGAGGTTTGGCTCCGCCGAAGCGCAGAGTTGGGTGTTTGCACGGAGCGAGCAAGTTCCCTGGCAGGAACCAGTTCCCTTTGGGATTTCGGCTGGGGGATGGGCGCGGGAGATGGCGCTGGCGAGCGCCCTTGTTCCCCACCAAACTGAGCTCTGTTGTCAGGGGGCTCAGCAGCTCTCCCTCCCTTTGTCCTCCAGCCTTCCCGCTTTCCGAGCAGAGCTGTTAACTTATGACCTCCCAGACGCTAAGACGCGCTTGTTGTGGGAACACAGTCCGTCAGGCCCCTCCGCTTTTGCAAGCCCGACTCGGGGGCTCTGCTTGGCCGGCGAGCCGCCCCTCCGCCCCGGCTCCCTCCCGCCAGTCCGTGGAGCGCGCACCGCCTCGCCGCCCTTCCTACCCTCTTCCGTGGGCCTCTCGTCTGCGTTTGGCTCCTGCGACTCCGTTCTGCTAATCCTCTGGCGGTTTTCTGGGTTATTTAGGCAGGTGTAGATGGAATCTAAGTGATCAGCAGGACGTGCGGTGAGCCCAGCGTCCTCCTAAGCCGCCATCTTGCCGCAACTCCTTCGATAACCATCAGTTTAAAACCCACATGACAGAGGGGTGCCTGGGTAGCTTGGTCAATTGTGTGCCTGACTTCGGCTCAGGTTATGATCTCACAGTTTGTGGGTTCAGGTTCCACATCGGCCTTTGCACTGATGGTGCAGAGCCTGTTTCATATTCTCTGTCTCCCTTTCTGTCTGCCTTCCCTCTGTTTGCTCATTCATGACCTCTCTTTCTTTGTCTTTCACAAAAAAAAACATGAGAAAATGTCTGATATATAATAGGCCCTCAGTAAATGGCAGCCATGAGTATTAACATAGTTGATCTGGAACCTTGCATCCACCTCTCAGGAGCTCTCCAGTGATCTAGGAGGTCCTAGTACTCAAAAGACAACAAAGGAGCAAACACACACACACACACACACACACACACACGAAAGCAGAGCAGAGCAAAGCAAAGCAAAGCAAAACAAAACAAAACAAAATAAAACAAAACAAGCAAACAAAACAAAACCCAGGCAAAAATATGTTCCTACCAAGTAGCACAAAAGTGTTTCTTCTCCAGGAATTGCAGCATATTAGAATGGATACTTTTCTAAAAAATTCTGGTGTGAGGGAGGCAATTCCAGCTGAAGGCTATATCCCTAATACAAAGCTTAGATGGCCTTCTCCATAATTCCCTAGAGGCAGTTCATTTAGAAGGTCCAGTTTACACAGTATAGAAATCTTCACTGGGACAGGCGCTCAGGACGGAATCCAGACCAGGAATGGAGACATCTTTATGGATTGCCCAGATCCAAAATGAGATCATTCTGTAAGAGCCCCTTGTATTCAGGATTTTGTCTCTTGTACCTTCCTTCAGACCTTGCTCCTGAACTCTTGGACTCTGTTTCTTTCCTACAGCCTCATCTCTTTCTACAACATGTCTAAAATTTGCCTTCTGTCCTCAAAACGAACTTTCAATTCTGCCCTACTTCAGGGCCTGTGCACTCCTCTGAAACTACTCTTTCCTCATTCAGCCTTCCACTTGTCCTTCTGGTCTTGTGTGTTCCTACCCCTATAAAAATCCTTCCTTGTTATCAGATCTCCCAGCCTTTGGTCACCTGTTCCCCCTCTGTAGTGCACACAAACATACTGGGCCCTTTCCCCTACCACAGCTTTTCGTATGCTAAATTGTCACTTCAGGAGGGTTAATTTGCATGACTGTCTCACCCAGACTCTCATCTCTGGAGAAGGAGCTTTGCCTTGTTCCTCGAACAACTGGGTACCTGACACAGGGATTTTATATACAGCAGGGACCCAATAAATGTATATTGAAAGGATGAGTCAATAAGCTTGTTTTCATTAAGCCTTTATTGTACCTATACCCCCTGATCTGGGACATGGTGAGCAGTATCCTTTTAGTTTCTTCCACCATGGAGTGAGTCCAGAGCCTCCTGCCCAGCAGAAGCTGGATGTTTTCTAAGACTGGGATAAGAGAAGTCTTCCTGGAAGTGCCAAAAGCTTTTCTGCATTCCTGAAAGGAACATGGTCTGGCCAAGTGTAGGTAGCAAGGTGTGGGAGACTACATGGGATATAGAGATAGATGTAGCTGTTGCCACTGTTGTCAGATTGCAGGCCCAAGAGACAAGGATATTAGGCCTCATCACTCCCTCTTTCACTTCAGGACAGTGCTTGGAAGGAGGACCCTTGGCTATGATGGCATCACTCTCCAGCAAATACAGTGGGTAAACAGGGGACATAACTTGGCATCAGCACTACAAACTCAAGTGGAAATGGTGGTATTTAATGGAGCAAGGCTTGGCAATAAGACTTCACCTGTATTCCTCAGCAACTCCCCACAAGCTTATATAAACACCGCCTAGGCCCACCACCCCCTATTCACCACCTACCAGAAAGGCTGACTTACACACACACACACACACACACACACACACAGCATCATACATTACACCCTCACAGGAACACTAGTGCTGATTGATTTGGATCCCAGCTGTTCTGACCCATCTCAGGCCCTCCTTGCCATGATGACCCATTTAGACCCATCTACCTCACTCTTTGCCCAGGGCTTTTGCTTCGGAACCTTCTCAGCTCCAGAGGAAAACACATTTGATCTATAAGTACTAATCACGCTTTTCTCACTCATCTGACCGCAAATACCCCTGTTCTCTTTCTGTCAGCCCAAGGGAGCCATCAACCCCCTGTTCAGGTTCAGACAAGTCTCTTCCTCCTTCTATTCAGACCTCAGTTTCCTCATGTATAATGACATCTTGAATAGTTTTGCTCTCACAGTCACTGCTGGTATGCTATTTAGGGGATTGGTACATTAGCAGCTGCCTTCTGTGCCAGCCAGAAAGATTTGATATAAAAACATCATAGGCACTGTTGCACTGGGGGGATCTTTGCCAGTGGCTTCCCATTGTGTCTTTTCCCTAAGATGCTGACTGACACCTCAGGCTCCTCTTCATACCTAAAGCTTCCAAATCCACAGACCAGAGCTGTGGGGTCAATGGCATGTCCTAGCCCAAGTCTCTGGGGGTGAAGGCAGATATAACTGTCACTGAAACTTTTCAGAAGCTCTAGATAATGCCCTGGATATATTCTGGTGCATCCTAGATGGCTAGAACTTGGAAGGGCTACTCAGGATTCAATCTGATCCCTGAATGAACATTGGGATTTTTAATAACTGAGTTAAAGTGCTCTGGGTCATGCCTGGCCATGATTTTCTAATCCTGTTCTGCCTCCTGTGGTTGACCTTGACTTCAACTAATGCATGAATAGGAAGCTGGGTCTGGTTACCTGCAGCTATACAAATTCACCTAATTCTTTTGGACTTCTTGGGATACTGGTCTTGGCTAACTTCTTTCCTTGCTCACTTAAGGATTTCCCTCCATTGGGCAACCTTCACTGACCTCAATTTTTCACCTAACACTGAGCATTCAGCCTGAGATCTCTCAGAGCCCCAAAGTCTCTTTCCATCCCTCTCTGTTGTAATTGTCCTATTTCTTGTCCCCTATACTCTGGGACCTGAGGCAGTAGCTGAGCTTCGTTCTCTGTATCCCCAGGGCCTGACCTGTGAAAGGATCCAAGGGAACATCAGCTGTGTACCCTCACTGTTTATGTAAGGGAGACTTTCACCAACACCTCCTCATATTCCAACAATCAAATTTTCAGAATTTTAAAATTTTGACAACATCAGATGTGAAGGATAAAGAAAAATGGATGCCATTCAATGCCATGCCTCAGAGTGTGAATTAGTCCTGCCTTTTTGGAGAGTCACTTATCAATATCTAAACATATATATCTTTCTTATTAAGATACAATTCAGATACAATAAAAGTCACCATCATAAGGTGTACAATTCAGTGGTTTTTAGTATATTTGCAGAATTTGTGAAACCATCACAATTTTAGAACCAATTTCATCATCCCCGAAAGAAACCTCACATCCATTACAGTCATTCTCCATTGCCGCCATCCCCCCAGCCCTAGGAAACAATTAATCTACTTTTTGTCTTGTGGATTTGCCTATTCTGGACACTTCATATAAATGGAATTATATAATATGTGGTCTTTGTGAAGGCTTATTTACTTAACATAATGTTTACAAGGTTCACCCATGTTGTTATCATGTATCAGTACTTCATTATTTTTGGATGAAAATATTCCATTGTAAGAATATACCACTGATGGTTATCTGTTACTCAGGTGATGGACATTTGAGTTCTTTACACCTTTTAGCTATTATAAATGTTGCTATTGTGATCAATTTATTTTATTTTATTTTTTTGAATATATGAAATTTATTGTCAAATTGGTTTCCATACAAACACCCAGTGCTCATCCCAAAAGGTGCCCTCCTCAATACCCATCACCCACCCTCCCCTCCCTCCCACCCCCCATCAACCCTCAGTTTGTTCTGAGTTTTTAAGAGTCTCTTATGCTTTGGCTCTCTCGCACTCTAATCTCTTTTTTTTTTCCTTCCCCTCCCCCATGGGTTCCTGTTAAGTTTCTCAAGATCCACATAAGAGTGAAACCATATGGTATCTGTCTTTCTCTGTATAGCTTATTTCACTTAGCATCACACTCTCCAATTCCATCCACGTTGCTACAAAAGGCCATATTTCATTCTTTCTCATTGCCACGTAGTATTCCATTGTGTATATAAACCACAATTTCTTTATCCATTCATCAGTTGATGGACATTGAGGCTCTTTCCACAATTTGGCTATTGTTGAGAGTGCTGCTATAAACATTGGGGTACAAGTGCCCCTATACATCAGTACTCCTGTATCCCTTGGGTAAATTCCTAGCAGTGCTATTGCTGGGTCATAGGGTAGGTCTATTTTTAATTTTCTGAGGAACCTCCACACTGCTTTCCAGAGCGGCTGCACCAATTTGCATTCCCACCAACAGTGCAAGAGGGTTCCCGTTTCTCCACATCCTCTCCAGCATCTATAGTCTCCTGATTTGTTCATTTTGGCCACTCTGACTGGCGTGAGGTGATATCTAAGTGTGGTTTTGATTTGTATTTCCCTGATAAGGAGCGACGCTGAACATCTTTTCATGTGCCTGTTGGCCATCTGGATGTCTTCTTTAGAGAAGTGTCTATTCATGTTTTCTGCCCATTTCTTCACTGGCTTATTTGTTTTTCGGGTGTGGAGTTTGGTGAGCTCTTTATAGATTTTAGACACTAGCCCTTTGTCCGATATGTCATTTGCAAATATCTTTTCCCATTCCGTTGGTTGCCTTTTAGTTTTGTTGGTTGTTTCCTTTGCTGTGCAGAAGCTTTTTATCTTCATAAGGTCCCAGTAATTCATTTTTGCTTTTAATTCCCTTGCCTTTGGGGATGTGTCAAGTAAGAGATTGCTATGGCTGAGGTCAGAGAGGTCTTTTCCTGCTTTCTCCTCTAGGGTTTGGATGGTTTCCTGTCTCACATTCAGGTCCTTTATCCATTTTGAATTTATTTTTGTGAATGGTGTGAGAAAGTGGTCTAGTTTCAACCTTCTGCATGTTGCTGTCCAGTTCTCCCAGCACCATTTGTTAAAGAGGCTGTCTTTTTTCCATTGGATGTTCTTTCCTGCTTTGTCAAAGATGAGTTGGCCATACGTTTGTGGGTCTAGTTCTGGGGTTTCTATTCTATTCCATTGGTCTATGTGTCTGTTTTTGTGCCAATACCATGCTGTCTTGATGATGACAGCTTTGTAGTAGAGGCTAAAGTCTGGGATTGTGATGCCTCCTGCTTTGGTCTTCTTCTTCAAAATTCCTTTGGCTATTCGGGGCCTTTTGTGGCTCCATATGAATTTTAGGATTGCTTGTTCTAGTTTCGAGAAGAATGCTGGTGCAATTTTGATTGGGATTGCATTGAATGTGTAGATAGCTTTGGGTAGTATTGACATTTTGACAATATTTATTTTTCCAATCCATGAGCAGGGAATGTCTTTCCATTTCTTTAAATCTTCTTCAATTTCCTTCATAAGCTTTCTATAGTTTTCAGCATACAGATCCTTTACATCTTTGGTTAGATTTATTCCTAGGTATTTTATGCTTCTTGGTGCAATTGTGAATGGGATCAGTTTCTTTATTTGTCTTTCTGTTGCTTCATTGTTAGTGTATAAGAATGCAACTGATTTCTGTACATTGATTTTGTATCCTGCAACTTTGCTGAATTAATGTATCAGTCCTAGCAGACTTTTGGTGGAGTCTATTGGATTTTCCATGTATAATATCATGTCATCTGCAAAAAGCGAAAGCTTGACTTCATCTTTGCCAATTTGGATGCCTTTGATTTCCTTTTGTTGTCTGATTGCTGATGCTAGAACTTCCAACACTATGTGAAACAACAGCGGTGAGAGTGGGCATCCCTGTCGTGTTCCTGATCTCAGGGAAAAAGCTCTCAGTTTTTCCCCATTGAGGATGATATTAGCTGTGGGCTTTTCATAAATGGCTTTTATGATCTTTAAGTATGTTCCTTCTATCCCGGCTTTCTCAAGGGTTTTTATTAAGAAATGGTGCTGGACTTTGTCAAAGGCCTTTTCTGCATCGATTGACAGGATCATATGGTTCTTCTCTCTTTTTTTTATTAATGTGACATATCACGTTGATTGATTTGCGAATGTTGAACCAGCCCTGCATCCCAGGAATGAATCCCACTTGATCATGGTGAATCATTCTTTTTATATGCTGTTGAATTCGATTTGCTAGTAGCTGATTGAGAATTTTTGCATCCATATTCATCAGGGATATTGGCCTGTAGTTCTCTTTTTTTACTGGTTGTCTGTCTGGTTTAGGAATCAAAGGAATACTGCCTTCATAGAATGAGTCTGGAAGTTTTCCTTCCCTTTCTATTTCTTGGAATAGCTTGAGAAGGATAGGTATTATCTCTGCTTTAAACGTCTGGTAGAACTCCCCTGGGAAGCCATCTGGTCCTGGACTCTTATTTGTTGGGAGATTTTTGATAACCGATTCAATTTCTTCGCTGGTTATGGGTCTGTTCAAACTTTCTCTTTCCTCCTGAATGAGTTTTGGAAGAGTGTGGGTGTTTAGGAATTTGTCTATTTCTTCCAGGTTGTCCAATATGTTGGCATATAATTTTTCATAGTATTCCCTGATAATTGTTTGTATCTCTGAGGGATTGGTTGTAATAATTCCATTTTCATTCATGCTTTTATCTAAATGGGTCATCTCCCTTTTCTTTTTGAGAAGCCTGGCTAGAGGTTTGTCAATTTTGTTTATTTTTTCAAAAAACCAACTCTTGGTTTCGTTGATCTGCTCTACAGTTTTTTTAGATTCTATATTGTTTATTTCTGCTCTGATCTTTATTATTTCTCTTCTTCTGCTGGGTTTAGGCTGCCTTTGCTGTTCTGCTTCTAGTTCCTTTAGGTGTGCTGTTAGATTTTGTATTTGGGATTTTTCTTGTTTCTTGAGATAGGCCTGGATCGCGATGTATTTTCCTCTGAGGACTGCCTTTGATGCATCCCAAAGCGTTTGGATTGTTGTATTTTCATTTTCGTTTGTTTCCATATATTTTTTGATTTCTTCTCTAATTGCCTGGTTGACCCACTCATTCTTTAGTAGGGTGTTCTTTAACCTCCATGCTTTTGGAGGTTTTCCAGACTTTTTCCTGTGGTTGATTTCAAGCTTCATAGCATTGTGGTCTGAAAGTATGCATGGTATAATTTCAATTCTTGTAAACTTATGAAAGGCTGTTTTGTGACCCAGTATATGATCTATCTTGGAGAATGTTCCATGTGCACTGGAGAAGAAAGTATATTCTGTTGCTTTGGAATGCAGAGTTCTAAGTATATCTGTCAAGTCCATCTGATCCAATGTCTCATTCAGGGCCCTTGTTTCTTTATTGACCGTGTGTCTAGATGATCTATCCATTTCTGTAAGTGGGGTGCTAAAGTCCCCTGAAATTACCACATTCTTATCAATAAGGTTGCTTATGTTTATGAGTAATTGTTTTATATATTTGGGGGCTCCGGTATTCGGCGCATAGACATTTATAATTGTTAGCTCTTCCTGATGGATAGACCCTGTAATTATTATATAATGCCCTTCTTCATCTCTTGTTACAGCCTTTAATTTAAAGTCTAGTTTGTCTGATATAAGTATGGCTACTCCAGCTCTCTTTTGGCTTCCAGTGGCATGATAAATAGTTCTCCATCCCCTCACTCTCAATCTGAAGGTGTCCTCAGGTCTAAAATGAGTCTCTTGTAGACACCAAATAGATGGGTCTTGTTTTTTTATCCATTCTGATACCCTATGTCTTTTGGTTGGCACATTTAATCCATTTACATTTAGTGTTATTATAGAAAGATATGGGTTTAGAGTCATTGTGATGTCTGTATGTTTTATGCTTGTAGCGATGTCTCTGGTACTTTGTCTCACAGGGTCCCCCTTAGGATCTCTTGTAGGGCTGGTTTAGTGGTGACAAATTCCTTCAGTTTTTGTTTGTTTGGGAAAACCTTTATCTCTCCTATTCTAAATGACAGACTTGCTGGATAAAGGATTCTTGGCTGCATTTTTTTTCTGTTTAGCACACTGAAGATCTCTCACCAATCCTTTCTGGCCTGCCAAGTTTCAAAAGAGAGTTCAGTCACGAGTCTTATAGGTCTCCCTTTATATGTGAGGGCACGTTTATCCCTTGCTGCTTTCAGAATTTTCTCTTTATCCTTGTATTTTGCCAGTTTCACTATGATATGTCGTGCAGAAGATCGATTCAAGTTACGTCTGAAGGGAGTTCTCTGTGCCTCTTGGATTTCAATGCCTTTTTCCTTCCCCAGTTCAGGGAAGTTCTCAGCTATGATTTCTTCAAGTACCCCTTCAGCACCTTTCCCTCTCTCTTCCTCCTCTGGGATACCAATTATGCGTATATTATTTCTTTTTAGTGTGTCACTTCCTCCTCTAATTTTCCCCTCATACTCCTGGATTTTTTTATCTCTCTTTTTCTCAGCTTCCTCTTTTTCCATAACTTTATCTTCTAGTTCACCTATTCTCTCCTCTGCCTCTTCAATCCAAGCCGTGGTGGTTTCCATTTTGTTTTGCATTTCGTTTAAAGCGTTTTTCAGCTCCTCGTGACTGTTCCTTAGTACCTTGATCTCTGTAGCAAGAGATTCTCTGCCGTCCTGTATACTGTTTTCAAGCCCAGTGATTAATTTTATGACTATTATTCTAAATTCACTTTCTGTTATATTATTTAAATCCTTTTTGATCAGTTCATTAGCTGTTGTTATTTCCTGGAGATTCTTCTGAGTGGAATTCTTCCGTTTGGTCATTTTGGATAGTCCCTGGCGTGGTGAGCACCTGCAGGGCACTTCCCCTGTGCTGTCGTGTATAACTGGAGTTGGTGGGTGGGGCCACAGTCAGACCTGATGTCTGCCCCCAGCCCACCACTAGGGCCACAGTCAGACTGGTGTGTGCCTTCTTTTCCCCTCTCCTAGGGGCAGGATTCACTGTGGGGTGGCGTGGCCCATCTGGGCTACTTGCACACTGCCAGGCTTGTGGTGCTGGGGATCTGGCGTATTAGCTGGGGTGGGTAGGCAAGGTGCACAGGGGCAGGAGGGGCAGGCTTAGCTTGCTTCTCCTTAGGTGATCCACTTCAGGAGGGACCCTGTGGCAGCAGGAGGGAGTCAGATCTGCTGCCGGAGGTTTGGCTCTGCAGAAGCACAGAGTTGGGTGTTTGCACGGAGCGAGCAAGTTCCCTGGCAGGAACTGGTTCCCTTTGGGATTTTGGCTGGGGGATGGGTGAGGGAGATGGCGCTGGCGAGCGCCTTTGTTCACCACCAAACTGAGCTCTGTCATCCGGGGGCTCAGCAGCTCTCCCTCCCTTTGTCCTCCAGCCTTCCCGCTTTCCGAGCAGAGCTGTTAATTATGACCTCCCAGACGCTAAGTCGCGTTTGCTGTTGGAACACAGTCCGTCTGGCCCCTCTGCTTTTGCCAGCCAGACTCAGGTGCTCTGCTTGGCCGGCAGGCTGCCCCTCCGCCCTGGCTCCCTCCCGCCAGTCCGTGGAGTGTGCACCGCCTCGCCACCCTTCCTACCCTCTTCGTGGGCCTCTCATCTACGCCTGGCTCTGGAGACTCCGTTCTACTAATCCTCTGGTGGTTTTCTGGGTTATTTAGGCAGGTGTAGGTGGAATCTAAGTGATCAACAGGACGCACGGTGAGCCCAGTATCCTCCTATGCCGCCACCTTCCCACCCTCAAAGCAATTTTTTTAAGAGAGATTGCGTGCACACAAGTAGGGGAGAGGAGCAGAAGGAGAGAGAGAGATGGACAAATCCATGCTCAGAGTGGAGCCCAATATGAGTCTCAATCCCACAATCCTGGAATCATGACCTGAGCTGCCATCAAGAGTTAAACCCTTAGCTGACTTAGCCACCCAGGTGTACCAAAGCAATCTTGAAAAAGAAAAGAAAAGAAAAGCTGGACACAACCAATTCCAGACTTCAAGTTATATTTCAAAGCTGTAGTGATCAAGACAGCGTGGTATTGGCAGAAAAACAGACACATAGATCAATGGAACAGAATAGAAAACCCAGAAATAAACCCACAGCTATATGGTCAAGTAATCTTCAACAAAGCAGGAAAGAATATCCAATGGAAAAAAAACCACAGTATCTACATCCAATGGTGCTGGGATGACTGGATGGCATTTTGCAAAAGAATGAAACTGGACCAATTTCTTACACCATACACAAAAATAAATTCAAAATGACCTTAATGTGAAAAAGAAAACTTTTAAAATCCTAGAGGAGAACCTGGGCAGTAACTTATTTGACATTGGTTGTAGCAACTTCGTTCTAGATATGTACACTGAGGCAAGGGAAACAGAAGCAAAAAGAAACTATTGGGACTTCATCAAAATAAAAAACTTCTGCACAGTGAAGAAACATTCAACAAAATGGCAACCTACAGAGTGGGAGAAGATATTTGCAAATGATATATCTGATGAAAAGTTAGAATCCAAAGTCTATAAAGAATTCTTCAAACTCAACAGCAAAGAACAAATAATCTAATTTAAAAAGTGGGCTTGGGGCACCTGGATGGCTTAGTCAGTTAAAGTGTCTGACTTTTTATTTGGGCTCAGGTCATGATCCCAGAGTCCTGAGATCAAGCCCCACATAGGGCCCCAGGCTGAGGATGGAGATTGCTTGAGATTCTCTCTCTGCCTCTCTCCCTCTGCCACTCTTCCCCACTTGCTCATATGAGCTCTCTCTCTCTCTCTCTCTCTCTCTCAAAAGAAAGAGAAAAGGGGACAGAAGACACGAGTGGACATTTTTTTCTGAAGAAGATATACAGATAGCGAGCAGACACATGAAAAGATGCTCATCATCAGGGAAATATGATTCAAAACTACAATGAGAACATCTCACACCCATCAGAATAGCTAAAATCAACAACACAAGAAACAACAGGATGTGGAGAAAGTGGAACTCTCTTGCACTGTTGGTGGGAATGCAAACTGGTACAGCCACAATGCAATACAGTATGGAGATCCCTCAAAAAGTTTCAAATAGAACTGCCTATTATCCATAACAATTGTTTTTTTAAGTTTATTTATTTATTTTGAGAGACAGAGAGGGCATGTGCATTGGGGAGGGCAGAGAGAGAGGGAGAGACAGAGAATCTGAAGCAGGTTCCTCACTGTCATCACAGAGCTCCATGGAGGCTTGATCCCACAAGTCATGAGATCATGACCTGAGCCAAAATCAAGAGTTGGATTAACTGAATGAACCACCCAAGTGTTCCCATAACAACTGTTAATACAAAGAGAAACCTCATAGGCTGTGATAAAATACAATCATGTGATGATTTGTTTAATGTGTGGTTTTGCTTAGGCCGTGGTATCTAGATATTTGGTTAAACAGTACTGTAGGTGTCTCTGTGAAGGTACGTTTTAGGTTAGATTAACATTTAAATCAGTAGACTTTGAGCAATATAGATTACCTTCCTTTAGGTGAGTGGGCCTCATCCAATTAGTAGAAAGTCTTAATTGAAAAATACAAATAAGGGATGCTCAGTGAGTTGAACGCATGACTCTTAATTTTGGCTCTGGTCATCATCCCAGGGTCGTGGGATTGATCCCTGTGTTGGGCTCCATGCTGAACATGGAACCTTCTTAAGATTCTCTCCCTCTGCCCTTCTCTCTTGTTTATGGTGTCTCTAAAACTAAAAAATAAAAGTAAAAAAATGTAATGTAATTTAAAAAAATAAAAAGACTGACCTCCCCTGGGGAAGTTCAGCATACTTGGACTTGGGCCAAGCCTCACAATTGTGTGAATAAATTCCTTAACATCGATGTCAATCTCTCTGTCCCTCTCTTTCTCTCTCTCTCTTGCTCTCCCTCACTCTTTCTTTTTCTATAAATAAATATATATGTATATATATATATGTATATATAGTCTCTACATCTCTTGACCAATTGAAAGAGATACAGACAGACAGACAAACAGAAAAACCAATAGTTTTATTTCTCTGGAGATCTTTGACTAATACAGACCACAATTCCTGGCTTTCTCAGATGAACTGTTAAATATGCTTCTTGGTCTTTTACTCATACTAATTATATGTTGGTAACTTGCACAATGGAAATAAATTCTGGGATAATATGGATTTTTGGTGATAATCTTTCTCTATAATAAGTGATAGATTCTTGGAGCTATCATCCCCAAAATATAGCTTCTGTTTGGCTTAAAGTATGAATAGCTATATCTACTCTTATTCTCTTATGACTGTAGCAATCTAATGTTCTTATATTGAACAGCCATCAAATGTTTCCTAGCATATAGCTCTGGATTAGGGATACCTGCATTTTCCTACTGAAAAAAATCAATCTCAGGTATAAACACAAACTTATATATTCTTATTCTGTAAAAAAAATTCAGAACTAAAGCAATAGTCAAAGATGACACAGTGACAATCCTCCTATAATTGACCTCCTGGATATAGTCCTTTTGCATTTATCTTGGTGTTTGCTGCATAAAGTGTCTGGCACATATTAAGCCCTAAGAAATATTGTTCCCTTCCAATCTGGTCTTGGTACATCTTATAAAAAAGATAACTTCTGTCTGAATTAAATACGAGATTTATCAAAGAGAACACTTGAAAATGTAAGTACAAGAAGTGAAATAAACATGTTTTAACATTATATCTGTCCCTCTGGCTGGCACTAGGAGGGAAGCCCAAGACAGACCTGCTTTAAAGAAACCCACAGTTTGATGAGAATTCTTAAATCCTGTTTTCTGTGTCAGGTCTCCTTTCAAGACAGAGTAATGATATCCTATTGTATCACATGACAAGCAGAATGAGCATATGGAATGTTATTTCACTTTCTCCCAGATAAAAGACAACTCAGTCTCAGACAAAGTATTCTGACCTTCACTTAAATAAGGACTCATCTATGGAGGTAAATATGTCCCCAAACTATTTCATATGTCAAATCAGGAGCAGTCTCAGAACTCTGGTTTTCTTCGCATATTGCATAAATGTGAAAAGGAGAAGTAAAACACATTACATGATATTGAGTGGAGGAAATAAATTCCATCTACTCTGACATTATAATTATTTCAAACTAGTGGCTCTGCTTTACGTGTCTGCCATGTGCCAGACACTGTGCAATCTCCTTTTCCAGCATGACCACATAGACTCCTCAGAACAACCTAGTTTAGTGGTTGTTAGTACCCTTATTGTCTTCTTCTTTTGTTTTAAATGTTTATTTTTGAGAGAGAGAGAGAGAGAGAGAGAGAGAGAATGCAGTCAGGGGTGTATCAGAGAGAGAGGAATACAGGATTTGAAGCAGGTTCCACACTGTCAGTGCAGAGCCTGAAGTGGGGCTGGAACCCACAAACCATGATATCATGACCTGAGCCAAAGTGGACATTTAACCAACTGAGCTACCCAGGTGCCACAGTACCCTTATTTTCTTAATAAAGAAGCTAAGGTTCATGTCAGTGAAGCAGTTTGCCCAAAATCACCCACATCTAGGAAATGTCTGAGCCAGGAACTATCTATGAATTTTTTTGCCTGAATGTTCTATGCATTTTATTCCATGATATGCTGCCTGAAAAACACATAAGTTCATATGATAACCAGGTGAGACCTCTTAGCTCAAGGACAAACACGAGTTCTCCATTAGCAATCATTACCACTAGCAAGAGGTGTTGTTGAATGGTAGTCATACATGTGTGCATGATCCACTGTGGTGAGAGAAATGGTGGTATGCTTTGGGACTTTGACCAGTTTCATTTTTTTTTAATTTGATATCATCAAGATACCTAAAACAAAGTTGAAAAGAGTATTGATATAGAGTAACATTAAACAATTTTAGCAGAAATCAGTTTAGAATTTCATCATTTGGAAGAAAGTTAACTCACAGATTCTGGTATTTCCATCCTGATAATGTACCTGACTACTTGAAGGTTTCTTTAGCATTAACTGCTAATAGTTTTCCAGAGAGTCAGTACAGTGTAGTATTTGGATGCACAAATGCTGCACCAGGAATCCATGTATTGAAATCTCATGCTCTGACACTTATCAGCTATGTGGATTGGCCAATTACTTATTCATCCACTCTCTGTTTCTTTATCTCCAAAATAAGGATAATAATATTACCTATATTATAAGATTTCTCTGGTGATGAAATTATTAAATATACAGAGTTCTTATTAGAGTGCTATAAAAATCTTAGACTCTTTTATTATCAAATGCACTTACATTATCTACTGATATGTGTATAGTTCCCCCTTTTTATTTGTTCACCAATTAAATTGTCTTGCACACTTTTCAAATGATGTTTCATGCATTGATTTGACAGTAGTTTATTGTGCACTAATACAATCTACCTGGTATTCTGGTGCTAGAAAAAAATAGTAAGCAAAGCTGGCACTTCTGAACATTGGCCTTTTGGAGCACTCAGGGGAAAGAGTCAGTATTATTGAGGATGGCCTTGGAACTCAGGATATCAACACAGCTCAATACAGCAGATACTTTTTGAGATCTTGTTTTAGCCATCCTTCTAAGCATGTGAAGTAGAGCACAAAACAAAATAGACACACCTAATTGCCCTTATATTCTAGTGAAGTTACAGAGAAGCCAAAACAAAAAAAATCATTAAAGGGGAAATTAGAAGATAATCAGTGCTTTGGGGAAAAGAAAAACATTTAGATTTCTAGATGTAGAAAATTGTATCTTCCAAAAGCCCATTGGGAATCCTTGCCAATTTGGTCACAGAGCATATGCTACAGCTGGACAGTTTAAGGCAGCAGCGTGAAGATACAATGAAGAGAATCATAAATGAGAAAGTATACATGGCTGCTAAACATCTGCTAAGACCTAAGCTTTACATTCCATGAAACCAGTGTCTTTGAATGGCTTCTCAACTATTTGGTGACCCTTCAGAAAAGATCACTTGTTCATTTCTAGGAAGTCCTATAAATTTTATGAAACAGCTTTTCTCTTATTCTGAACTATCTGCAATGCAAAAGCAAATGTACTTAGAGTTCTCAAAGTGGGACGTTCTTGGGATAGTGATGTTAGCAAGAGGACTGACTAGTAAACTCCAATCCTTCACTGTCATATGGAAATACTAAGTAAACAATAACACAGAGACCAAAGTATCCCTACAGGAACTCTAGAAACTAGAGTTGCAACAACCAAGCGAACCCCCAAGTAAGAAAAAGTTCCACTCAAAATCATAAATCATCCATGGCATTTTTTCTCATCTTTGACCAACCCCCTTCCTAGCACTGTGCTAAATGAGCAGGAGGGAGCCTCCCAATAAAATATGACATATTTTTTAAAGTTTTAATTGATAAAGATTTTAACTGTTTTAAAAATACTCAGCAAGCTGACAGAGAACACAGATAATATATAAACAAAATAAGGATATCATCAAAGACATAGAAATTACTCTAAAGAGAAGGTAGAATCAAAAATTTCTGGACTTGAAAAATACAGTAACTGAATTTAAAAATTCACTAGAGGCCCTCAACAGTAGACTCAGACCAGAATGTTAAATGAACGCAGAACATGAATACAAGTCATTTGAAACTATCAAGCCCAATGATTTAAAAGAAAGATAAAATAAAGAAAAGTGAAGAGAATTTAAGGGACTTACAAGACACTCCCTTACATTATGGGAGTCCCAGAGGAGGCAGGGGGCGGGGGGAGAGAGAGAGAGAGAAACAGAGAGCTTCTTTGAAGAAATAAGTTTCCTAAATTTGAGTAAAGACATGGATATAAAATCACAGGAAACTGAACAAACCACAAGTATGATTAATCAAATGAGACCCCACTGAGACAAATTATATCAAACTGTCAAAAGTCAAGGACAAAGAGAGAATCTTGAAAGTAGTAAGAGAAAAATAACTTGTCAGATACAATGGGTCCTTAATGAAATTCTCAGAAAATTTCTCAGTAAATACCTTCCAGGACTGAAATAATGGGATTATATTTTTTTAAGTGATGAAAAAGAATGTCAACTGAAAATTCTATATCTGGTAAAACTGCCTTTGAAAATTAGTAAGAAATTAAGACATCCCCACATCGAAAAAAAAAAAAAAGCTGACAGGGTTTACTACCACTGGGCCTGTCCTATAAGAAATGCTAAAAAGTGTCTTTTAAGGATAAAAAAAAAAACACTATATGGTAACTCAAAGCCATGTGAAAATATAAAGTTCTCCAGTAAAGGTAAATATATGGAAAAATATAAAACAAATATTGTTTAACTTTGGTTCTTAGCTTTAATTTTAATTATTTTTTATATTTAAAAGACATGAGCATAAAAATCTTTATAAACATCTTTTAATTTATAAATATCTTTATAAATATCTTTTAATATCTTTATACAATATATAAAGATGAAATTTGAGACATAATAACATAAAAGGGAGGTGGTGCAGGGTTTTTGTGTCAATTGAAGTTAAATTGTTATCGGTTCAAAATACAATATAATAACTTTAGGATGTTATAAAAATCTGCATGGTTACTACAAAGAACATATCTATAGATCAGACACAAAAGGAAATGAGAAAAAAATTGAAAAGTTTTACTCCAAAAAGTCACACAAAGGAAGACAATAAAGGAGGAAATGAAGGATGAAATAGTCATAAGACATACAGAAAAATAATAAAATGGCAAAAGTAGTGCTTCCCAATCAGTAATTGCTTGAAATGTAAATGTATTAAAATTCCCAAACAGAAGACTTAGGTTGGCAGAATAGATGAAAAACTATAACCAGCAATATGCTGACCATAAGAGATTACTTTAGATTTAGAGACACATATAGGTTGAATTATGAAGTGAAAGATAAAAAAGATATTTAATATGAATAGTGACCAAAAGAGGCCAAACAGTAACCAAAATATAGCAAATAAAAAAGCAATAAATTAACAAAACCAACTTTACTCTTCAAAAAGATCACCAAAATTGGCAATCATTTAGCTATATTGACTAAGAAAAAGAGGGAATGAATAGCTTCAAAGGTGAATTGTACCAAACATCTAAAGAAAAATCAATACCAATTCTTCTGAAAATCTTCCAAAATATTATATGATTCCATCATTACTGTAATAGCCAAAGCAGAAAAAGTCACTATGAGAAAAAAAAAACTACAGATCAATGTCACTTTTGAATTTTTTTCAAAAATCATCAACAAAATAAATCCAAACAGAATTCAACAGCATATTAAAAGGATGATATACCATGACCAAGTGGGATTTATTCCCGAAAAGCAAGGCTTGTTAAAAACAGAATAAAATCAGTATGACATGCCAAACAAACGGAAGAAGGGAAAATAATTATTGAAATTGAGGAAGAAAATATTGGGTAAAATTCAACAATATTTTATGATAAAAATACTCAACAAACTATAACTAGAAACTACCTCAACGTGATAAAAGGCCATGTAAGAAAAGCTCCTGGCTAACCTCTTACACAATGGTAAAGCTTTTTCTCCAAGGTTAGGAATAAGGCAAGGATGATGCTTTCACCATTTCTATTCAACATAATTCTGGAAGACCTAGCCAGAACAATTAGGCAAGAAAAGGAAATAAAAGGCATCCATTTGTAAAGGTAGATAGAAGATTAACTCTGTTATGCATGACATGAACATATATGCAGAAAAACCTAAAGAATCTACAAAACATCCTTAGTAATAACAAACAAATTCACCAAATTTGCAGAATGCAAAATCAACACGCAAAAATTACTTCCATTTCTCTACATTAATAAAGAATAATCTGTAAAGAAAATGAAAAAAAAGTTCCAGTAAAAAGATCTAAATTGTATCATCAAAAACATAAACTGTGTTGGGAGGGTCAGAATAGAAATGTAAAGCCTTAGTGTGTGTTCAAAGCTAAGTTGCTATCAGCTTAAAGTTGACTGTTATAGCAAGTTTGATGTAATCCTCATGGTAACCACAAAGTAAAAAGCAATAGTAGATACAGAACAGATAAAGAGAAAGGAATCAAAACATATGCCTACAGATAAGTCAAAAAAGAAGAGACCAAGAGAAGAACGAAAGAACAAAAGAATCACAAAACAGCCAGAAAATGATGAACAAAATGATAATAGTAAGTCCATACCTATCAATAATTACTTTAAATATAACTGGACCAAATTCTCCAGTCTAAAAACATTTAAAAAATGGAGCCAAGAATACTCTTTATAGCCAGAGTGTCATTCAGAATAGGAGGACAATAGTTTCCCAGACAAGGAAAAACTAAAGGAGTTCGTGACCACTAAACCAGCCCTGCCAGAAATATTAAAGGGAACTCTTTTAGTGAGAAAAAAAGATCAAAAGTGACAAAGACAGGAAGGAACAGAGAAGATATCCAGAGACAATGACAAAACAAGTAATAAAATGGCACTAATTTTATATCTATCAATTATTACTCTGAACATAAATAGACTAAATGTCCCAATCAAAAGACATAAGTGTCAGAATACAGTTAAAAAATAAGACTCATCTATATACTACGTACAAGAGACTCATTTTAGACCTAACAAAACCTTCATATTGAAAGTGAGGGATGGAGAAACATTCACCATACAAATGGATGTCCAAAGAAAGCCATTGTAGCCATACTTATATCAGACAAACTAGATTTTAAACCAAAGAATGTAAGAGGAAATGAAGAAAGGCACTATATCATAATAAACAGGTCTATCTAACAATAAGGTTTAACATTTATAATGCAACTTATGCCTGCAACTTGAAAGCACCAATATATATAAAGAATTAATAATGAACACGAAGGAGCTCACGAAAATAAAACAATAATAGCAGGGGACTTTAAAGACCTACATACATCAATGGGCAGATCATCTAAGCAGAAAATCAACAAGGAAACAATGGCTTTGAATGACGCCCTGGACCAAGTGGACTTAACAGATATATTCAGAACATTTCATCCTAAAGCAGCAGAATCCACATTCTTTTCAAGTGCACATGGAACATTTTCAAAAATAGATCAGATAGTAGGTCACAAATCAGGCCTCAAAGGGTACAAAAAGATTAAGATCATATCATGCATATCTTCTGACCACAATGCAATGAATCTAGAATTCAACCACAATTAAAAGTTGGGAAAGCCCTCAAATAGATGGAGGTTAAAGACATCCTAGTAGAAAATTAATGGGTCAATTAGGAAATTAAAGAAGAAATTTTAAAATATAGGGAAACAAATGAAAATGAAAATACAGTGGTCCAAAACCTTTGGGATGCAGCAAAAGGGGTCCTAAGAGGAAAGGATTTATAATACAGAACTACCACAAAAAAAGAAAGAAAGAAAGAAAGATCTCAAATGTGCCACCTAACCTTACACCTAAAGGAGTTAAGAGAAGAACGCTAAATGAAGATTAAAGCCAGCAGAAGAAGGGAGATAATAAATATTAGAGCAGAAATAAATGATATAGTAACAAAGAAACAACAACAATAAAGTGAATGAATGAAACTAGGAGCTGGTTCCTTGAAAAAAATAAAATAAAATTGATAAACCCCTGGCCAGACATATTAAAAAGAAAATACAAAGGAACTAAATAAAATCACAAATGAGACAGGAGATATCACAACCAACACCACAGAAATAAAAACAATCATAAGAAAATACTACGAAAATTTATATACCAGCAAATTGAGCAATGTGGAAAAAATGGATAAATTATTAGAAACATGTAAACTACTAAAACTGAAAGAGGAAGAAATAGAAAACTTGAACAGACTGATAACCAGCAAAGAAATTGAACCAGTAATCAAAAATTTCCCAACAAACAAAAGTCCAGGGCCAGGTGGCTTCACAGGATTTCTTCCAAACATTTAAGGATGAATTCATAACTATTTTTCCCAACATATTCCAAAAAATAGAAATGTAAGGAAAACTTCCAAACTTATTCCATGAAGCCAGAATTACCATGATTCCAAAACCAAAGACTCCACTGAAAAATAGAACTACAGGACAATATTCCTTATGAATATGGACACAAAAATTCACAACAAAATTTTAGCAAATCACATCCAACATTACATTAAAATAATCACTCACCATTATAAAATGGGATTTATTCCTGAGCTGCAAGTGTGGTTCAACATTCACAAACCAATCAACGTGATAAACCATATTAATAAAAGAAAGGATAAGAACCATATGATCCTGTCAATAGATGCAGAAAAGCATTTAACAAAGTGCAGCATTCATTCTTGATAAAAACCCTCAACAAAGTAAGGATAGATGGAATATACCTCAACATCATAAAGGCCATATACAAAAAACCCACAGCTATTATCATCCTCAACAGGAAAAAACTTAGAGCTTTTCCTTTATAGTCTGGAACAAGACAGGAATCTCCACTTTCACCACTGTTATTTAACATATTACTGGAAATCCTAGTCTCAGCAATGAGACAACAAAAAGAAAGAAAATGTATCCAAGTCAGCAAGGAAGAAGTCAAACTTTCACTACTTGCAGAAAACATGATACTCTGTGTAGAAAACCCGAAAGACTCCACCAAAAAATTGCTTACACTGATTACACGAATTCAGTAATTTCACAGAATACAAAATCAGCATACAGAAATCTGTTACTTTTCTATACACCAATAATGAAGCAACATAAAGAGAAATAAAGGAATCAATCCCATTTACAAATGCCCCCAAAACCATAAGATACCTAAAAATAAACCTAACAGAAGTGGTAAAATATCTGTACTCTGAAAAGTATAAAACACTGATGAAAGAAATTGAAGATGACACAAAGAAATGGAAAAATATTCCATGCTAATGGATTGGAAGAGCAAATATCGTTAAAATGTCTATACTACCCAAAAAAATCTACACATTTAATGCAATCCCTATCAAAACACCACCAGCATGTTTCACAGAGCTACAGTAAAAATTCCAAAAATGTGTATGGAGCCACAGAAGCCCTAGAATAGCCAGAGCAATCTTGAAAGAAAGGCAAAGCTGGAGGGATCACAATTCCAGACTTCAAGTTTTATTACCAAGCTGTAGTGATCAAGACAGTATGGTACTGACACAAAAAGAAACACATCAATCAATGGAACAGAATAGATAACCCATCAATGGAACAGAATAGATAACCCATACATGGACCCACACCTATATGCTTAACTAATCTTCATCAAAGCAGGAAAGAATATCCAATGGAAAAAAAGACAGTCTCTTCAGCAAATAGTGTTGGGAAAACTGGACAGAAACATGCAAAAGAATGAAACTGGACCACTTTCTTACACCACACGTAAAAAATCAATTCAAAGTGGATGAAAGATCCAAATATGAGACAGGAAACTATCAAAATCCTAGGGAAGAACACAGGCAAAGGCCTCTTTGACCTCGGCTGTAGCAATGTCATACTAGAGGCAAGGGAAACAAAAGCAAAAATAAACTATTGGGACTTTATTTTTAAAAGCCTCTGCACAGCAAAGGTAACAATCAACAAGACTAAAAGGCAACCTACAAAATGGGGAATGGTATTTGGATATGACATATCTGATAAAGGGTTGGACCCAAAATATATAAAGAATTTATAAAACTCAACATCCAAAAACCAAATAATTCAGTTTAAAAATGGGCAGAAGACATGAATAGACATTTTTCCAAAGAGGACTTACAGATGGCTAACAGACACATCAAACATTACTCATCATCAGGGCAGTACAAATCAAAACTAGAATTAGATGCTACCTCACACCTGTCAGAATGGCTAAAACTAACAACACAGGAAACAACAGATGTTGGCAAGGATGCAGAGAAAGGGCAACCCTCTTACACTGTTGGTGGGAATGCAAACTAGTGCAGCAGCTCTAGAAACAAGTATGGAGGTTCCTCAAAAAGTTAAAAATAAGACTACCCTTTGACCCAACAATTGGACTACTAGGTATTTACTGAAAGGATACAAAAATACTGATTCGAAGGGACACATGCACCACAATGTTTATAGTAGTGCTATCAACAATAGCCAAATTATGGAAGGAACCCAAATGTCTATCAACTGATGAATGGATAAAGAAGATGTAGTATATATATACACACAATGGAACCTTACTCAGCCAGAAAAAAATAATGAATTTTTGCTGTTTGCAATGACGTGGATGGAGCTAGAGTGGATTATGCTAAGAGAAGTAAGTCAGTCAGAGAAAGACAAATACCTTATGATTTAATTCATATGTAGAATTTAAGAAATGAAATGGAGGAACATGGGAAAAAAGAGAGGCAAACCATAAAGTGTACTTTTAATTATAAAAACAATTTGAAAGTTGCTGGAGTGGAGGTGGGCAGGGAGATGGGTTAAATGGATGATGGGGATTAAGAAGGGCACTTGTGATGAGCCTGGGTGTTATATGTAAGTGATGAATCACTAAATTCTACACCTGAAACTAATATTTCACTGTGTGTTAACCAACTAGAATTTAAATAAAAAGTTGAAGCTACAAAAAAAAACCCTGATGGCTACCAAAGGGGAGGTGTGTGTGGGGATGGGTTTTAAAAGTGATGGGGTTTAAGGAGTGCCCTTGTTGTGATGAGCACCAGGTGTTGTATGAAAATGTTGAATCAATATGTTGTACACATGAAACTAATTTACACCATATGTCAACTAACTGGAATTAAAAAAAAACTTTTTAAAAATATTTTTAAAAACATAAAACAAATTCCAAAAATAAAAATGTGAGATCTATATATATTTCCATATGTCACATGTCTGGAGGGCTGGGGGATGGGCAAAATGGATGAAGGTGTTCAAAAGGTACAAGCTTCCAGTAATAAAATAAATATGTCCTGGGAATGTAATGTACAGCATAGTGAGTATAGTTAACAATACCCTAGTCCATATTTGAAAGTTGCTAGAAAGGTAGATCTTAGAATTTCCCTACACAAAAAATTAATTTGTAACCATGTTCCATGACAGATGTTAACTAAACTTACAGTAATCATTTTACAATACAGAAATACATCAAATGATTATGTCATGCACATAAAACTGATACAATGTCATCTGTCAATTATGCCTCAAGTTTTGAAAAGGGACCACATTTGCAATAGCATCTATTTTAAGATTCACATAAATATAAGTGAAAGCCATGTGAAAAAACCCTCTAAACCTTATATGAGGGACACTTTTTTTTTCTTTTTAGAAATCCCTAAATTAGCAGATGTATATTAATTTCCAAGTGAGAAAGACTCTGTTAGTGTAAATATATTTTATATCCCTCCTATATCTATCTCTATATCTCATGCAACTAGAGGTGGATGTCGAATCAATCTTTAGTGGCAACTTGTAATATTTGATCTCAAGTTCGTGTGGAACAATAAAATAGCCAAAAACATTTTGAGGAGATAGTAACATAGATCTGCTTGCACTACCATATGCCAAAAGATGTCCTAAATTTTCAGGAGTTAAAAGAGTATGGTACAGGACCAAGAGCTGACCAAAAAATAATCAATGCAGGAAAGCGGAGTTTAGAAAATGACTTACAGAAACTGTATGGAAATGTCACGAATGTTGAAACCCTGGTTGTAAATGCAATGATCTTATCTCCAAGATCATTTATCTCTTTACATTGTGAACAAAATTCTGCATTATTTTGTGAAATTACTTTTGAGGTGTTTCACTTGTTGTTTAAATGTTGTCTTGGGCGCCTGGGTGGCTCAGTCAGTTAAGCAGCCGACTTCGGCTCAGGTCATGATCTCACGGTCAGTGAGTTCAAGCCCCGCGTCGGGCTCTGTGCTGACAGCTCAGAGCCTGGAGCCTGTTTCAGATTCTGTGTCTCCCTCTCTCTGACCCTCCCCCATTCATGCTCTGTCTCTCTCTGTCTCAAAAATAATTAAATGTGGAGTTGCGGCAAGATGGCGGCTTAGGAGGACGCTGGGCTCACCGCACGTCCTGCTGATCACTTAGATTCCATCTACACCTGCCTAAATAACCCAGAAAACCGCCAGAGGATTAGCAGAACGGAGTCGCAGGAGCCAAACGCAGACGAGAGGCCCACGGAAGAGGGTAGGAAGGGCGGCGAGGCGGTGCGCGCTCCACGGATTGGCGGGAGGGAGCCGGGGCGGAGGGGCGGCTCGCCGGCCAAGCAGAGTCCCCGAGTCTGGCTTGCAAAAGCGGAGGGTCCGGGCGGACTGTGTTCCGACAGCAAGCGCGACTTAGCGTCTGGGAGGTCATAAGTGAACAGCTCTGCTCGGAAAGCGGGAAGGCTGGAGGACAAAGGGAGGGAGAGCTGCTGAGCCACTGGACGAAAGAGCTCAGTTTGGTGGGGAACAAAGGCGCTCGCCAGCGCCATCTCCCCCGCCCATCCCCCAGCCAAAATCCCAAAGGGAACCGGTTCCTGCCAGGGAACTTGCTCGCTCCATGCAAACACCCAACTCTGCGCTTCGGCGGAGCCAAACCTCCAGCAGCAGATCTGACTCCCTCCTGCTGCCACAGGGCCCCTCCTGAAGTGGATCACCTAAGGAGAAGCGATCTAAGCCTGCCCCTCCTGCCCCCGAGCACCTTGCCTACCCACCCCAGCTAATACGCCAGATCCCCAGCATCACAAGCCTGGCAGGGTGCAAGTAGCCCAGACGAGCCACACCACCCCACAGTGAATCCCGCCCCTAGGAGAGGGGAAGAGAAGGCACACACCAGTCTGACTGTGGCCCCAGCGGTGGGCTGGGGGCAGACATCAGGTCTGACTGCGGCCCCGCCCACCAACTCCAGTTATACACCACAGCACAGGGGAAGTGCCCTGCAGGTCCTCACCACGCCAGGGACTATCCAAAATGACCAAGCGGAAGAATTCCCCTCAGAAGAATCTCCAGGAAATAACAACAGCTAATGAGCTGATCAAAAAGGATTTAAATAATATAACAGAAAGTGAATTTAGAATAATAGTCATAAAATTAATCGCTGGGCTTGAAAACAGTATAGAGGACAGCAGAGAATCTCTTGCTACAGAGATCAAGGGACTAAGGAACAGTCACGAGGAGCTGAAAAACGCTTTAAACGAAATGCATAACAAAATGGAAACCACCACAGCTCGGCTTGAAGAGGCAGAGGAGAGAATAGGTGAACTAGAAGATAAAGTTATGGAAAAAGAGGAAGCTGAGAAAAAGAGAGATAAAAAAATCCAGGAGTATGAGGGGAAAATTAGAGAATTAAGTGATACACTAAAAAGAAATAATATACGCATAATTGGTATCCCAGAGGAGGAAGAGAGAGGGAAAGGTGCTGAAGGGGTACTTGAAGAAATCATAGCTGAGAACTTCCCTGAACTGGGGAAGGAAAAAGGCATTGAAATCCAAGAGGCACAGAGAACTCCCTTCAGACGTAACTTGAATCGATCTTCTGCACGACATATCATAGTGAAACTGGCAAAATACAAGGATAAAGAGAAAATTCTGAAAGCAGCAAGGGGTAAACGTGCCCTCACATATAAAGGGAGACCTATAAGACTCGTGACTGATCTCTCTTTTGAAACTTGGCAGGCCAGAAAGAATTGGCACGAGATTTTCAGGGTGCTAGACAGAAAAAATATGCAGCCGAGAATCCTTTATCCAGCAAGTCTGTCATTTAGAATAGAAGGAGAGATAAAGGTCTTCCCAAACAAACAAAAACTGAAGGAATTTGTCACCACTAAACCAGCCCTACAAGAGATCCTAAGGGGGACCCTGTGAGACAAAGTCCCAGAGACATCACTATAAGCATAAAACATACAGACATCACAATGACTCTAAACCCGTATCTTTCTATAATAACACTGAATGTAAATGGATTAAATGCGCCAACCAAAAGACATAGGGTATCAGAATGGATAAAAAAACAAGACCCATCTATTTGCTGTCTACAAGAGACTCATTTTAGACCTGAGGACACCTTTAGATTGAGAGTGAGGGGATGGAGAACTATTTATCATGCGACTGGAAGCCAAAAGAAAGCTGGAGTAGCCATACTTATATCAGACAAACTAGACTTTAAATTAAAGGCTGTAACAAGAGATGAAGAAGGACATTATATAATAGTTACAGGGTCTATCCATCAGGAAGAGCTAACAATTATAAATGTCTATGCGCCGAATACCGGAGCCCCCAAATATATAAAACAATTACTCATAAACATAAGCAACCTTATTGATAAGAATGTGGTAATTGCAGGGGACTTTAATACACCACTTACAGAAATGGATAGATCATCTAGACACACGGTCAATAAAGAAACAAGGGCCCTGAATGAGACATTGGATCAGATGGACTTGACAGATATATTTAGAACTCTGCATCCCAAAGCAACAGAATATACTTTCTTCTCGAGTGCACATGGAACATTCTCCAAGATAGATCATATACTGGGTCACAAAACAGCCCTTCATAAGTTTACAAGAATTGAAATTATACCATGCTTACTTTCAGACCACAATGCTATGAAGCTTGAAATCAACCACAGAAAAAAGTCTGGAAAACCTCCAAAAGCATGGAGGTTAAAGAACACCCTACTAACGAATGAGTGGGTCAACCAGGCAATTAGAGAAGAAATTAAAAAATATATGGAAACAAACGAAAATGAAAATACAACAATCCAAACGCTTTGGGACGCAGCAAAGGCAGTCCTGAGAGGAAAATACATTGCAATCCAGGCCTATCTCAAGAAACAAGAAAAATCCCAAATACAAAATCTAACAGCACACCTAAAGGAACTAGAAGCAGAACAGCAAAGGCAGCCTAAGCCCAGCAGAAGAAGAGAAATAATAAAGATCAGAGCAGAAATAAACAATATAGAAACTAAAAAAACTGTAGAGCAGATCAACGAAACCAAGAGTTGGTTTTTTGAAAAAATAAACAAAATTGACAAACCTCTAGCCAGGCTTCTCAAAAAGAAAAGGGAGATGACCCAAATAGATAAAATCATGAATGAAAATGGAATTATTACAACCAATCCCTCAGAGATACAAACAATTATCAGGGAATACTATGAAAAATTATATGCCAACAAATTGGACAACCTGGAAGAAATGGACGAATTCCTGAACACCCACACTCTTCCAAAACTCAATCAGGAGGAAATAGAAAGCTTGAACAGACCCATAACCAGCGAAGAAATTGAATCGGTTATCAAAAATCTCCCAACAAATAAGAGTCCAGGACCAGATGGCTTCCCAGGGGAGTTCTACCAGACGTTTAAAGCAGAGATAATACCTATCCTTCTCAAGCTATTCCAAGAAATAGAAAGGGAAGGAAAACTTCCAGACTCATTCTATGAAGCCAGTATTACTTTGATTCCTAAACCAGACAGAGACCCAGTAAAAAAAGAGAACTACAGGCCAATATCCCTGATGAATATGGATGCAAAAATTCTCAATAAGATACTAGCAAATCGAATTCAACGGCATATAAAAAGAATTATTCACCATGATCAAGTGGGATTCATTCCTGGGATGCAGGGCTGGTTCAACATTCGCAAATCAATCAACGTGATACATCACATTAACAAAAAAAAAGAGAAGAACCATATGATCCTGTCAATCGATGCAGAAAAGGCCTTCGACAAAATCCAGCACCCTTTCTTAATAAAAACCCTTGAGAAAGTCGGGATAGAAGGAACATACTTAAAGATCATAAAAGCCATTTATGAAAAGCCCACAGCTAACATCATCCTCAACGGGGAAAAACTGAGAGCTTTTTCCCTGAGATCAGGAACACGACAAGGATGCCCACTCTCACCGCTGCTGTTTAACATAGTGCTGGAAGTTCTAGCATCAGCAATCAGACAACAAAAGGAAATCAAAGGCATCAAAATTGGCAAAGATGAAGTCAAGCTTTCGCTTTTTGCAGATGACATGATATTATACATGGAAAATCCGATAGACTCCACCAAAAGTCTGCTAGAACTGATACAGGAATTCAGCAAAGTTGCAGGATACAAAATCAATGTACAGAAATCAGTTGCATTCTTATACACTAACAATGAAGCAACAGAAAGACAAATAAAGAAACTGATCCCATTCACAATTGCACCAAGAAGCATAAAATACCTAGGAATAAATCTAACCAAAGATGTAAAGGATCTGTATGCTGAAAACTATAGAAAGCTTCTGAAGGAAATTGAAGAAGATTTAAAGAAATGGAAAGACATTCCCTGCTCATGGATTGGAAAAATAAATATTGTCAAAATGTCAATACTACCCAAAGCTATCTACACATTCAATGCAATCCCAATCAAAATTGCACCAGCATTCTTCTCGAAACTAGAACAAGCAATCCTAAAATTCATATGGAACCACAAAAGGCCCCGAATAGCCAAAGGAATTTTGAAGAAGAAGACCAAAGCAGGAGGCATCACAATCCCAGACTTTAGCCTCTACTACAAAGCTGTCATCATCAAGACAGCATGGTATTGGCACCAAAACAGACACATAGACCAATGGAATAGAATAGAAACCCCAGAACTAGACCCACAAACGTATGGCCAACTCATCTTTGACAAAGCAGGAAAGAACATCCAATGGAAAAAAGACAGCCTCTTTAACAAATGGTGCTGGGAGAACTGGACAGCAACATGCAGAAGGTTGAAACTAGACCACTTTCTCACACCATTCACAAAAATAAACTCAAAATGGATAAAGGACCTAAATGTGAGACAGGAAACCATCAAAACCTTAGAGGAGAAAGCAGGAAAAGACCTCTCTGACCTCAGCCGTAGCAATCTCTTACTCGACACATCCCCAAAGGCAAGGGAATTAAAAGCAAAAGTGAATTACTGGGACCTTATGAAGATAAAAAGCTTCTGCACAGCAAAGGAAACAACCAACAAAACTAAAAGGCAACCAACGGAATGGGAAAAGATATTCGCAAATGACATATCGGACAAAGGGCTAGTATCCAAAATCTATAAAGAGCTCACCAAACTCCACACCCAAAAAACAAATAACCCAGTGAAGAAATGGGCAGAAAACATGAATAGACACTTCTCTAAAGAAGACATCCGGATGGCCAACAGGCACATGAAAAGATGTTCAGCGTCGCTCCTTATCAGGGAAATACAAATCAAAACCACACTCAGGTATCACCTCACGCCAGTCAGAGTGGCCAAAATGAACAAATCAGGAGACTATAGATGCTGGAGAGGATGTGGAGAAACGGGAACCCTCTTGCACTGTTGGTGGGAATGCAAATTGGTGCAGCCGCTCTGGAAAGCAGTGTGGAGGTTCCTCAGAAAATTAAAAATAGACCTACCCTATGACCCAGCAATAGCACTGCTAGGAATTTATCCAAGGGATACAGGAGCACTGATGCATAGGGCCACTTGTACCCCAATGTTCATAGCAGCACTCTCAACAATAGCCAAATTATGGAAAGAGCCTAAATGTCCATCAACTGATGAATGGATAAAGAAATTGTGGTTTATATACACAATGGAATATTACGTGGCAATGAGAAAAAATGAAATATGGCCTTTTGTAGCAACGTGGATGGAACTGGAGAGTGTGATGCTAAGTGAAATAAGCCATACAGAGAAAGACAGATACCATATGGTTTCACTCTTATGTGGATCCTGAGAAACTTAACAGGAACCCATGGGGGAGGGGAAGGGAAAAAAAAAAGAGGTTAGAATGGGAGAGAGCCAAAGCATAAGAGACTGTTAAAAACTGAGAACAAACTTAGGGTTGATGGGGGGTGGGAGGGAGGAGAGGGTGGGTGATTGGTATTGAGGAGGGCACCTTTTGGTATGAGCACTGGGTGTTGTATGGAAACCAATTTGTCAATAAATTTCAGAAAAAAAATAAATAAATAAACGTTAAAAAAAATTTTTTTAAATAAAAAAAATGTCTTATTTATGGAGGTAATTTTATTCTCAGAGAAAACTAATCAAACAATGCAGATTTGTTCTTTAAACCTTCTTTGACTTTGACCCTATGTCACAAGCATCCTTGCCTGTTTTAGACAATCACCCACAAATTAGAGAGCCTTTGTGGGGGTGATCAGGGTTTTCAGAGCAGAAGTTACTGCACACCATTGGGCAAGAAAAAAACAAAACAAAATACACATTTGAATGCATTGGAAAGGACTACTGAATCATAAGCTGCATTACTGGGTGAGGGGACCTAGAAGAGGCTGGGACAGTAGCAGACAGGACTCCCAGAAGGCACTAAAGAAACACAGATCCTATTAATTGCATTGTGAACTCCGAGAAGCCTACTCATGAGCCAAGAGAAATGTCTCCTTATAGTACCCACTGACTGGACCACAGAAAGCCCCAGTATCCTTCCTCACATCTTTCCACAAACACACATCCACCTTGTGGCAGGCTCCCTGTACAAGCTATGGCTGGCAGTGAGAAGGACCTTTGGGAGATGGCTAGGGAACATGTGCAGAAAATGGGCCCAAATCTGTGGTCCCAGGAGAAAGCACAAACTTGAGCTACAGTGACACCTTGTGGAAAAGAAAGGGAGACTTACTACCTAGTCTGGTGTGTTGAAAGACCAAGAGAAGGCATATGAGCTTAAGAATTCTGCCACAAGACCTTTGTAGCAACGTGGATGGAACTGGAGAGCGTGATGCTAAGAGAAATAAGCCATACAGAGAAATACAGATACCATATGTTTTCACTCTTATGTGGATCCTGAGAAACTTAACAGAAACCCATGGGGGAAGGGAAGGGAAAAAAAAAAGAGGGTAGAGTGCGAGAGAGCCAAAGCATAAGAGACTCTTAAAAACTGAGAACAAACTGAGGGTTGATGGGGGGTGGGAGGGAGGGGAGGGTGGGTGATGGGTATTGAGGAGGGCACCTTTTGGGATGAGCACTGAGTGTTGTATGGAAACCAATTTGACAATAAATTTCATATATTGAAAAAAAAGAATTCTGCCACAAGAGAGAGCAAGAAGTGTGGAACAGTGGTATCAATGGATCTGAGGAAGCTTTACAATCATTAGCAGGACTTATGGGAGGTATTTCACTCCTGAAGATAGTAAGAATAGGAGGAGGTTACTGACACATCAAATGTAAAGACAGCAGTGCAAAACTTCAAGAAATATTTAAAACATCAAGGAAGCATGACACCACCAAAGGATGACAATAATCTTCCAGTAACTGACACAAAGATATGGAGACTGGCAATGTACCCAATAATTAAATCAAACTATCTCTTTTAAGGAAACTAAATAAGCTACAATGAAACACAGAAAGACAGTTAATTGAAGTCAGGAAAACAATATATGAACGAAATGAAAATTTTAACAAATAGATAGGAATCACAAATAAAAAAACAAATCTGGAGCTGAAGATTACAGTGAATGAACTGAAAATTGTAATAGCAAGCATCAACATCAAATGGATAAAGTAAAGGAAAGAATCTGTGACATAGAAGACAACAATTTTTTTAAAATTTTTTTAAATATTTATTTATTTTTGACAGAGAGAGAGGGGGAGAGGGTCAGAGAGAGAGACACAGAATCTGAAGCTGGCTCCAGGCTCTGAGCTGTCAACACAGAGCCTGATGTGGGGCTCAAACTCATGAACCATGAGATCATGACCTGAGCTGAAGCCAGACACTTAACCGACTGAGCCACCAGGCACCCCATGAAGACAAGAATTTTGAAACCATTCAATCAAAAGAGGGAGAATAAATAATGAAAAAGTGTGAGGAAAGCTTATGTGATCTAAAAGATAACACCAAAAGAACAAACTTGAGAATTATTGGAGTTCCAGAAGAGGAAGAGGGGGTAAATGGGGCAGAATGGTCATTTAAAAAAATAATGACTGAGAAATTCCCAAATATGGGTAGAGATTTGGATATCCAAGTTCAGGAAGCTCATAGGTCAATAAACAAACTCAAAGAGATTCTCTCCAAGACACATTACAATAAGCCTACCAAAAATCAAAGGCAAAGAGAATCTTAAACTCGGCAAGAAACAAAAAGAAGCTTGTAACTTACCAGGGAACACCAACAAGGAGATCAGAAGATTTCTCAACAGACTTTATAGGCCAGGTGAGTATGAGATAATATATTCAAAGCGATGAAAGAAAAACTCTGCAACCAAGAATAGGCTATCCCCCAAAGTTATTCTTCAGAAATGAAGGACAGATGAAGACTTTCCCAAGCAAACAAAAGCCAACGGAATTCACCACCACTAGACCTATGAACAACCTTACAAGAGACGTAGAAAGGAGTCCTTTAAGGTGAAATGAAAGGATGTGAGTTAGTTACATGAAAACATACAAAAGAGTGGTGAAAGTAAGTATGTAGTCAAGTTCAGAATAACACTGTAATGTGGTGATGTGCTAACCAGTTAATACTAATATAAAAGTTAAAAAAGACAAGAATATTAAAAGTAACTGTAGCTACAACAATCTGTTAACAAATACAGAATCTAAAAAGAGGCAAATGGTGACATCAAAAACATAAAAAAGAGAAAGGAAAGGGTAGAGTTTTGTATACAATTGAAGTTAAGTTGTTAGCATAAGATAGACTGTTAAATCTATAATATTTTTTATGTCATTCTCATGGTAACCAGAAAGGAAAAACCTGCAGTAAATTCACAGAAGGTAAAGAAAACGGAATCAAAGTATATCACTATATTCAGTAGGCTGCCTTTTTGTTTTGTTGATGACTTCCTTCCCTGTGCAAAAGCTTTTCAGTCACAATAGTTTTTTTTTTTTTGCTTTTGTTTGTTCCCCTTGCCTGAGGGGACATATCTACAAAATGTTGCTAGGGCTGAAGTCAAAGAAATTACTGCCTATGTTCTCTTCCAGAGTTGTATGGCTTTAGGTCTAGTATTTAGGTCTTCAACTCATTAATGTAACATTGTGTGTCAACTATAGTCAAATTAAAAAATTTTAAATAAGAAAACTTAAAAAGTAAAAAAACCTAAGAAAAAAGCATATCACTACAGAATGTTGTCAACTCATAAAAGAAGGCAACCAAATAGGAAGAAAGCAACCAGAAAACAATTAATAAGATGGCATTTATAAATCATTCCCTTATAAATCATAAATCAATAATTGCTCTAAATGCAAATGGATTAAATTCTCCAAACATCAGATATACAGTGGCTGGATGTATTAAAGAAAAAAATACATGCTGCCTACAAGAGGCTCACTTGAGCTGTAAGGACACAAATAGTTTCAAAGGGAGGGGTCAGAAAGAGATATTCCAAGCAAGTAGAGTCCAAAATCCAAGTAGTTACAGGAGTAACTATACTTATATAAGACAAAATACATTTTAAGCCCAAAATCATAACAAGACACAAAAAAGGTGATTATATAATGATTGAGGGTTTAACTCATCAAAAAGATACAGCAATTGTAAATATACATGCATTCAACATTGGGGCATGTAAACATATTAAGCAAACAGGTCTGACATCCTTCAGATAGTAACAGATCTGAAGAAAGAAATAGACAACAACATAATAGTAGGGGGATTGAGTACCCCACTTTCAACAGTGGATATATCATATCATCTAGACATAAAACCAATACAGAAACCTTAGATTTGAACAATACTTTAGACCAAATGGACCTAATGGAACATACAACACCAGATCAGCAGAATATATATTCTTCTCCATTGGAAACAACATTTTGCATATTACATCATACAATAGATTACAAGGTAAGTCTTAGCAAATTTAAGATTCAGAACATACCATGTATCTTTTCTAACCACAATGGTATGAAATTAGAAAGGAGGAAGCCTAGAAAATTCACAAATAAATGGAAATTAAACAACATGCTCCTGAACAACCAATGGGTCAAAGAAGAAATCAAAAGGGTTATTTTAAAAAATATATTGAGGGGCACCTGGGTGACTCAGTCAATTAAGCATCTGACGAGCACAGATCATGATCTCATGGTTATGGGGATTCATGCCCCACGTTGGGCTCTGTTCTGACAGCTCAGAGCCTGGAACCTGCTTCAGATTCTGTGTCTCTGCCCCTTTACCACTCGTTCTCTCTCTCTCTCTCTCTCTCTCTCTCTCTCTCTCTCTCTTTCTCAAAAGTAAATAAACATACAGAATAGGGGGAAATACTTGCAATTCATATATCTGATAAGGGGTTCATATCCAACATATATAAAGAATTCATACAACTCAGTAGCAAAAAATCCCCCAAAAACCTGATTTAAAAATGGGCAGAGGATTCAGACATTTTCCCAAAGAAGACATACATGGCATTGAATAGACGCTCAACATCATTGATCACCAAGGTAATGCAAATCAAAGCCACCATGACATAGCACCTCACACCTGTTAGAATGACTGTTATCAAAAAAGACAAAAGATAAGTGCTGGCACAAGGCAGTGGAGAAAAGGGAACCCTTGTAGACAGATGGTGGGAATGTAAATTGGTACAGCCACTATAGAAAACAGAATGGAGTCTTTTCTAAAAATTAAAAATACAACTACCATATAGTCGAGCTATCTCACTTCTGGGTATATACCCAAAGGGAATGAAATCACGATCTCAAAGAGATATTTGCACTCCTATGTTCACTGCAGCATTATTCACAATAGGCAAGATTTGAAAACAACATAAGTTCTGTCAATGGATGAATGGATAAAGAAGATGTGTTATATATACACACAATGGTATGTTATTCGGTCATGAGAAAGAAGGAAATCCTGCTGTTTGCAACAAGATGCATGGATCTTGAGGACATTATGCAAAATGAAATAAGCCAGACAGAGAAAGGTAAAAATCGTATGACATCACTTATATGTGGAATCTAAAGAAAACAAACTCATAGAATTGGTGAGTAAAATTGTGTTTACCAGGGGGTAAGGGGTGGAGGAAATGGGAAAATATTGGTCAAAAGGTACAAACTTTCAGGTATAAGTTGAGTAAATTTAGGGAATCTAATGTATAGCATGGTGACTATAGTTGTTAATACTGTATTATACACTTGAAATCTGCTAAGAGTGTGGATCTTAAGAGTTCTCACCACAAAAAAGAAAAGGTAAGTAATAATGTGAGGTGATGGTGTAGGGTAACCCCAGGGTGGTAGTAATCTCTCAATATATAAATGTATCAAATCAATGCATTATACACTTTAAACTTAATGTTGTATCTCAATTACAAAATTAAAAATTAAAAATAAGTAAAAAGGATGACTAACCTGGCACCTAAGAATTGAATTTGTGTCTACTAATACACAAATTTTGATATGTAGTCATAACGTAAGTAATCTCTAGTGGATCTCTCTCTCTCTCTCTCGTGTATTTGATTTATAATTCAATGTCCATTATGTCTGATATGGAAACAAATAAAGCTAGAAAAAAATGCTAGATCAAAATACACAGGCAAAGACCTGAATAGATGTTTCTCTAAAGGCAATATTCCAACGGCCAGTAAGTACATGGAAAGATGCTTAGTCATTAAGGAAATACAAATCAAAACTACAATGGGGATGCCATTTCACACCCAACAAGATGGCTATAATAAAAAGACTGACAATGACAAAAGTTAGAGAGTATATGGAGAAATTGGAGCTCTCCTATGTTGCTGGTGGGAATGTAAAATGGTGCAACCCCTGTGAAAAACAGTATGGCAATTCCCCAAGTGGTTAAACATAAACCTCATGACACTGTAATTGCACTTCTAGCTATATACTCCAAACAACTGAAAATATAGGTCCACACATGAACTTTTATAAAATTGATCATAGATCGACAGGAAGATGGTGGCGGATGAGGACGCTGGGCTCACCGCGCGTCCTGCTGATCACTTAGATTCCACCTACACCTGCCTAAATAACCCAGAAAACTGCCAGAGGATTAACAGAACGGAGGCTCCGGAGCCAAGCACAGACGAGAGGTCCACAGAAGACGGTACGAAGGGCGGCAAGGCTGTGCACACTACATGGACTGGCAGGAGGGAGCCAGGGCGGAGGGGCAGCCTGCCGGCCAAGGAGAGCCCCTGAGTATGGCTGGCAAAAGCAGAGGGGCCGGACGGACTGTGTTCCGACAGCAAGCTGACTTAGCGTCTGGGAGGTCATAAGTTAACAGCTCTGCTCAGAAAGCGGGAAGGCTGGAGGACAAAGGGAGGGAGAGCTGCTGAGCCACTGGACGAAAGAGCTCAGTTTGGTGGGGAACAAAGGCGCTCGCCAGCGCCATCTCCCCCGCCCATCCCCCAGCCAAAATCCCAAAGGGAACCGGTTCCTGCCAGGGAACTTGCTCGCTCCGTGCAAACACCCAACTCTGTGCTTCTGCAGAGCCAAACCTCCGGCAGCAGACCTGACTCCCTCCTGCTGCCACAGGGCCCCTCCTGAAGTGGATCACCTAAGGAGAAGCGATCTAAGCCTGCCCCTCCTGCCCCCGTGCACCTTGCCTACCCACCCCAGCTAATACGCCAGATCCCCAGCACCACAAGCCTGGCAGTGTGCAAGTAGCCCAGACGGGCCATGCCACCCCACAGTGAATCCCGCCCCTAGGAGAGGGGAAAAGAAGGCACACACCAGTCAGACTGTGGCCCTAGTGGTGGGCTGGGGGCAGACATCAGGTCTGACTGTGGCCCCACCCACCAACTCCAGTTATACACCACAGCACAGGGGAAGTGCCCTGCAGGTCCTCACCACGCCAGGGACTATCCAAAATGACCAAACGGAAGAATTCCCCTCAGAAGAATCTCCAGGAAATAACAACAGCTAATGAACTGATCAAAAACGATTTAAATAATATAACAGAAAGTGAATTTAGAATAATAGTCATAAAATTAATCGCTGGGCTTGAAAACAGTATAGAGGACAGCAGAGAATCTCTTGCTACAGAGATCAAGGGACTAAGGAACAGTCACGAGGAGCTGAAAAACGCTTTAAACGAAATGCAAAACAAAATGGAAACCACCACGGCTTGGATTGAAGAGGCAGAGGAGAGAATAGGTGAACTAGAAGATAAAGTTATGGAAAAAGAGGAAGCTGAGAAAAAGAGAGATAAAAAAATCCAGGAGTATGAGGGGAAAATTAGAGAACTAAGTGATACACTAAAAAGAAATAATATATGCATAATTGGTATCCCAGAGGAGGAAGAGAGAGGGAAAGGTGCTGAAGGGGTACTTGAAGAAATCATAGCTGAGAACTTCCCTGAACTGGGGAAGGAAAAAGGCATTGAAATCTAAGAGGCACAGAGAACTCCCTTCAGACGTAACTTGAATCGATCTTCTGCATGACATATCATAGTGAAACTGGCAAAATACAAGGATAAAGAGAAAATTCTGAAAGCAGCAAGGGATAAACGTGCCCTCACATATAAAGGGAGACCTATAAGACTCGTGACTGATTCTCTTTTGAAACTTGGCAGGCCAGAAAGGATTGGCACGAGATCTTCAGTGTGCTAGACAGAAAAAATATGCAGCCGAGAATCCTTTATCCAGCAAGTCTGTCATTTACAATAGAAGGAGAGATAAAGGTTTTCCCAAACAAACAAAAACTGAAGGAATTTGTCACCACTAAACCAGCCCTACAAGAGATCCTAAGGGGGACCCTGTGAGACAAAGTCCCAGAGACATCGCTACAAGCATAAAACATACAGACATCACAATGACTCTAAACACATATCTTTCTATAATAACACTGAATGTAAATGGATTAAATGTGCCAACCAAAAGACATAGGGTATCATAATGGATAAAAAAACAAGACCCATCTATTTGCTGTCTACAAGAGGCTCATTTTAGATCTGAGGACACCTTCAGATTGAGAGTGAGGGGATGGAGAACTATTTATCATGCCACTGGAAGCCAAAAGAGAGCTGGAGTAGCCATACTTATATCAGACAAACTAGACTTTAAATTAAAGGCTGTAACAAGAGATGAAGAAGGGCATTATATAATAATTACAGGGTCTATCCATCAGGAAGAGCTAACAATTATAAATGTCTATGTGCCGAATACCGGAGCCCCCAAATATATAAAACAATTACTCATAAACATAAGCAACCTTATTGATAAGAATGTGGTAATTGCAGGGGACTTTAACACCCCACTTACAGAAATGGATAGATCATCTAGACACACGGTCAATAAAGAAACAAGGGCCCTGAATGAGACATTGGATCAGATGGACTTGACAGATATATTTAGAACTCTGCATCCCAAAGCAACAGAATATACTTTCTTCTCCAGTGCACATGGAACATTCTCCAAGATAGATCATATACTGGGTCACAAAACAGCCCTTCATAAGTTTACAAGAATTGAAATTATACCATGCATACTTTCAGACCACAATGCTATGAAGCTTGAAATCAACCACAGAAAAAAGTCTGGAAAACCTCCAAAAGCATGGAGGTTAAAGAACACCCTACTAAAGAATGAGTGGGTCAACCAGGCAATTAGAGAAGAAATCAAAAAATATATGGAAACAAACGAAAATGAAAACACAACAATCCAGACACTTTGGGATGCATCAAAGGCAGTCCTCAGAGGAAAATACATCGCGATCCAGGCCTATCTCAAGAAACAAGAAAAATCCCAAATACAAAATCTAACAGCACACCTAAAGCAACTAGAAGCAGAACAGCAAAGGCAGCCTAAGCCCAGCAGAAGAAGAGAAATAATAAAGATCAGAGCAGAAATAAACAATATAGAATCTAAAAAAACTGTAGAGCAGATCAACGAAACCAAGAGTTGGTTTTTTGAAAAAATAAACAAAATTGACAAACCTCTAGCCAGGCTTCTCAAAAAGAAAAGGGAGAGCACCCAAATAGATAAAAGCATGAATGAAAATGGAATTATTACAACCAATCCCTCAGAGATACAAACAATTATCAGGGAATACTATGAAAAATTATATGCCAACAAATTGGACAACCTGGAAGAAATGGACAAATTCCTAAACACCCACACTCTTCCAAAACTCAATCAGGAGGAAATAGAAATCTTGAACAGACCCATAACCAGCGAAGAAATTGAATCGATTATCAAAAATCTCCCAACAAATAAGAGTCCAGGACCAGATGGCTTCCCAGGGGAGTTCTACCAGACGTTTAAAGCAGAGATAATACCTATCCTTCTCAAGCTATTCCAAGAAATAGAAAGGGAAGGAAAACTTCCAGACTCATTCTATGAAGCCAGTATTACTTTGATTCCTAAACCAGACAGACAACCAGTAAAAAAAGAGAACTACAGGCCAATATCCCTGATGAATATGGATGCAAAAATTCTCAATAAGATACTAGCAAATCGAATTCAACAGCATATAAAAAGAATGATTCACCATGATCAAGTGGGATTCATTCCTGGGATACAGGGCTGCTTCAACATTCGCAAATCAATCAACGTGATACGTCACATTAATAAAAAAAAAAGAGAAGAACCATATGATCCTGTCAATCGATGCAGAAAAGGCCTTTGACAAAATCCAGCACCCTTTCTTAATAAAAATCCTTGAGAAAGCCGGGATAGAAGGAACATACTTAAAGATCATAAAAGCCATTTATGAAAAGCCCACAGCTAATATCATCCTCAACGGGGAAAAACTGAGAGCTTTTTCCCTGAGATCAGGAACACGACAGGGATGCCCACTCTCACCGCTGTTGTTTCACATAGTGTTGGAAGTTCTGGCATCAGCAATCAGACAACAAAAAGAAATCAAAGGCATCCAAATTGGCAAAGATGAAGTCAAGCTTTCGCTTTTTGCAGATGACATGATATTATACATGGAAAATCCAATAGACTCCACCAAAAGTCTGCTAGGACTGATACAGGAATTCAGCAAAGTTGCAGGATACAAAATCAATGTACAGAAATCAGTTGCATTCTTATACACTAACAATGAAGCAACAGAAAGACAAATAAAGAAACTGATCCCATTCACAATTGCACCAAGAAGCATAAAATACCTAGGGATAAATCTAACCAAAGATGTAAAAGATCTGTATGCTGAAAACTATAGAAAGCTTATGAAGGTAATTGAAGAAGATATAAAGAAATAGCAAGACATTCCCTGCTCATGGATTGGAAAAATAAATATTGTCAAAATGTCAATACTACCCAAAGCTATCTACACATTCAATGCATTCCCGATCAAAATTGCACCAGCATTCTTCTCGAAACTAGAACAAGCAATCCTAAAATTCATATGGAGCCACAAAAGGCCCCGAATAACCAAAGTAATTTTGAAGAAGAAGACCAAAGCAGGAGGCATCACAATCCCAGACTTTAGCTTCTACTACAAAGCTGTCATCATCAAGACAGCATGGTATTGGCACAAAAACAGACACATAGACCAATGGAATAGAATAGAAACCCCAGAACTAGACCCACAAACGTATGGCCAACTCATCTTTGACAAAGCAGGAAAGAACATCCAATGGAAAAAAGACAGCCTTTTTAACAAATGGTGCTGGGAGAACTGGACAGCAACATGCAGAAGGTTGAAACTAGACCACTTTCTCACACCATTCACAAAAATAAACTCAAAATGGTTAAAGGACCTGATTGTGAGACAGGAAACCATCCAAACCCTAGAGGAGAAAGCAGGAAAAGACCTCTCTGACCTCAGCCATAGCAATCTCTTACTCGACACATCCCCAAAGGCAAGGGAATTAAAAGCAAAAATGAATTACTGGGACCTTATGAAGATAAAAAGCTTCTGCACAGCAAAGGAAACAACCAACAAAACTAAAAGGCAGCCAACGGAATGGGAAAAGATATTTGCAAATGACATATCGGACAAAGGACTAGTATCCAAAATCTATAAAGAGTTCACCAACTCCACACCCGAAAAACAAATAACCCAGTGAAGAAATGGGCAGAAAACATGAATAGACACTTCTCTAAAGAAGACATCCGGATGGCCAACAGGCACATGAAAAGATGCTCAACGTTGCTCCTTATCAGGGAAATACAAATCAAAACCACACTCAGATATCACCTCACGCCAGTCATAGTGGCCAAAATGAACAAATCAGGAGACTATAGATGCTGGAGAGGATGTGGAGAAACAGGAACCCTCTTGCACTGTTGGTGGGAATGCAAATTGGTGCAGCCGCTCTGGAAAGCAGTGTGGAGGTTCCTCAGAAAATTAAAAATAGACCTACCCTATGACCCAGCAATAGCACTGCTAGGAATTTACCCAAGGGATACAGAAGTACTGATGCATAGGGGCACTTGTACCCCAATGTTTATAGCAGCACTCTCAACAATAGCCAAATTGTGGAAAGACCCCAATGTCCATCAACTGATGAATGGATAAAGAAATTGTGGTTTATATACACAATGGATTACTACGTGGCAATGAGAAAGAATGAAATATGGCCTTTTGTAGCAACGTGGATGGAACTGGAGAGTGTGATGCTAAGTGAAATAAGCTATACAGAGAAAGACAGATACCATATGGTTTCACTCTTATGTGGATCTTGAGAAACTTAACAGAAACCCATGGGGGAGGGGAAGGAAAAAAAAAGAGGTTAGAGTGGGAGAGAGCCAAAGCCTAAGAGGCTGTTAAAAACTGAGAACAAACTGAGGGTTGATGGGGGGTGGGACGGAGGGGAGAGTGGGTGATGGGTATTGAGGAGGGCACCTTTTGGGGTGAGCACTGGGTGTTGTATGGAAACCAATTTGTCAATAAATTTCATATATTAAAAAAAACTGAGAACAAACTCAGGGTTGATGGGGGGTGGGAGGGAGGGGAAGGTGGGTGATGGGTATTGAGGAGGGCACCTTTTGGGGTGAGCACTGGGTGTTGTATGGAAACCAATTTGACAATAAATTTCATATATTGAAAAAAAATTAAAAAAATTGCTTTGATTAGTCAGGGTCTCATGTAGTTGCATATAAATTTTACGAGTGTTTGTTCTAGTTCTGTGAAAAATGCTGTTGGTATTTTGAAAGAGATAGTATTAAATGTGTAGATTGCTTTGGGTAGTATAGACTTTTAACAATATTTGTTCTTCCAATCCCTGAGCATGGAATGTCCTTCCAAATATAACTACCCCAAACCAGCAATTGTACTAGTAGGTATTTATCCAAAAAATGCAAAAATACTAACTCAAATGGGTACATGCACCCTGATGTTTATAGCAGCATTATCTACAATAGCCAAATTATGAAAACAGCCCAAGTGTCCATCAACTTATGAATGGATAAAGGGGATATGTTATACACACACATACACACACACACACACACACACACACACACACACACAATGGATTACTACTCAGCCACGAAAAAGAATGAAATCTTGCCAATTGCATTAAGTGCATGGAGATAGAGAGTATTATGCTAAGTGAAATGTCAGAGAAAGACAAATACCATACGACCTCACTCACATGTGGAATTTAAAAAACAAAAAAAATGAGTAAAGGAAGGAAAAAGAGAGAGAGGTAAACCAAGAAATGCACTCTCTTTTTTAAATTTTTTATTTAAATTTCAGATTGCATGCAGTGTAATCTTCATTTCAGGTGTACAGTTTAGTGATTCAACACTTCCATACAACCCCTAGTACTCATCACAAGTGCATTCCTTAATCCCCATCACCTATTTAACCCTTTCCCTTACCCACTTCTCTTCCAGTAACCATCAGTTTGTTCTCCATAGTTTAGAGTCTGTTTCTTGGTTTGCCTGTCTCTTTTTTTCCATTTGCTCATTTGTTTTCTTTCTCAAATTTCACATATGAGTGAAATCACATGGTATTTGTCTTTCTCTGACTGACTTATTTCACTTAGAATAAAAACTCTCCGGTTCCATTCATGTCTTGCAAATGACAAGATTTCACTCTTTTTTTATGGGTGTTATCTCATTGTATATATATTCCACATCTTCCTTTTTTTCTTTCCCTAAGATCTAGGGTTAGGGTTCAGGTTAGAGGCAGTGTTCGGTTTAGAGTTAGGGGCAGGGTGAGAGTTAGATGTAGGGCCAGGGTCAGGGTATGTGCCTGGTATCCTGCAGTTCAGAGACCTCTTCAGAGTGTTAGGTTTAGGGTTAGCATTAGGATAAGGGTTAGGGGTTAGACATTAGGGGTTATGGGTTACAGTTATATTTAGTGTTAATGCAGGTTTAGGGTTATTATATGTGCCTGGTATCATTCAGTTCAGAGACCTCTCCAGAGAATAAAACTCTAGAGTTCTGCTGGCATGAGAATAGACATGACAGCTATCTACTGAGCTGAGGCAAGGAGGGCATTTGGGCCTCTAAATGTTCTTTAAACAGATATACACTTGTTCTCTCTGTTTTTATCTCTACCTTCAAACCATTTTCAGAAATATTAGTAATTATCAAAGGCTTGATGTCTTCTCAAGAATGGAAACAGACTCTCTTTAATGTTTTTAACTATTTATTTACTTTTGAGAGAGAGAGAGAGAGAGAGCTCGAAAGGGGAAGGGCCAGAAAGAGAGAGAGAGACACAGAATCTGAAGCAGACTCCAGGCTCCGAGCTGTCAGCACAGAGTCCAATGCGGGGCTTGAACTCGCAAACTGTGAGATCATGACCTAAGCTGAAGTCAAACGCTTAACTGACTGAGCCACCCAGGGGCCCTGAAACAGACTCTTAACTATAGAGAACAAACTGATGGTTGCCAGAAGGAGGTTGGTGTGGAGATGTGTTGAATAGGTGTTGGGGATTAAGGAGGACACTTGTTATGATGAGCAGCAGATGTAAGGAAGTGTTGAATCGCTACATTGTACACCTAAAGCTAATATTACACTGTATTAACTGTATTAACTGTATTACACTGTATTAACTGGAATTTAAATAAACCTCCTCCCAAAAATGAAAATATGAAAAAAAGAAAAGCTTAGAAGGCTAGTTATCCTGAAGAAGCCCTCAAACATTTGAGAATAGGTAATATTTCTAAAAATGGGTGTGAAGGTGGAGACAAAATGGAAGGAACAAGTGAATATCTATTTAAAGAGTATTAAGAGCCCCAAATACCCTCTTCCCGCCAGCTCAGTAGATGGCTGCCATGTCTATTCTAATCCAAGAAGAAGTCTGGTATTTTATACTTGGGAGAGGATGCCTGCAGGATGCCAGGCACATACCCTAAGTCTTACCCTAGCCCTAGCACTAACCCTAACCCATAACCCCTAATGCCTAACTCCTAACCCTAACCCTCTTGAGATGTCTCTGAACTACAGGATACCAGGCAAATAATCTCACACTGGCCCTCACCCTAACCATGACCATAACCCTGGCTCTAATCCTAACCTTAACCCTAGAACTGAGTGAAAAAAAGGAAAATGTGGTGTATATATAGAATGGAATATTACTCAATCATAAAAAGAGTGAAATCTTGCCATTTGTAACGATGTGGATGGAGGTAGTCTTATGTTAAGCGAAATCAGAGAAAGAAAAATACCATTTTTTTTCACTCATATGTGGAATTTAAGAAACAAAACAAATGAGCAAAGGGGAAAAGAGAGAGGAAAACCAAGAAACAGACACTTAACTATGGAGAACAAACTGATGGTTATCAGAGGGGAAGTGAGTGGAGGGGATGGGTTAAATAGGTGATGGGGATTAAGGAGTGCACTTGCTGTGATGAGCACAGGGTGATGTGTGGAAGTGTTGAATCACTATATTGTACACCTGAAACTAATATTACACTGTATGCTAACTGGAATTTAAGTAAATTAAAAAACAATCGCTATCAATACATGTATATACTAAGCTAAAATAAAGAATCATTAGGAAGAAGATGTACTCCATGGGATGTCACTCAATAGGGGGAAAAACACTGTCAGTAAACTGATGCATAAGGTAGGAACGAAAGGGGTAGTGATATAGGAATCCTGTGGTACAGACCCCTGTCTCAATCCAACAGTGGGTTATTTAAAATATTAAGAATAAGAACTTTGTTCACTTGGTATGCCTAAATCTTTGTCTTTGTGTGTCACATATTGTTTATGATGACAACATTCAACTTTTGTTCCATTCTGTTAATGTAGAGGGCTTTCACAAATGAAATCTCCATATACCTCACAACATTTCTAGGTGTGTGACAGGGTTAGGTTTTATTGTTTTGCAGAAGAGGCCAGGGAAGAGGGAAAAAACTAAACCAACATTCTAATGATACTGGCATGGGGACCCATCTTTGCTGATAGTTACTTCTGTACCCTCTCTAGCAGACCCATTATGGTACAGTGTTCTTCTACAGCCAATAAGGAGCAAGCATATTGGAGCCAGAGTACCTCAGAAATGCTGAGGAGTTGGAGGCACCAGGTGTGTTTAAGAATAGGAATGTGGGAGGGGTGCCTGGGTGGCTCAGTTAAGCTTCTGACTTGGCTCAGGTCATGATCTCATGGTTAGTGGATTCGAGCCCCACAAACCCCAGCTTATGCTGACAAGCTCAGAGCCTGGGGACTGCTTTGGATTCTATGTCTCCCTCTCTCTGTCTCTGCTCCTCCCCTGCTTGTGCTTTCTCTCTCACTCTCAGAAATGAATAAACATTAAAAATAAAAAAAAGAATAGGAATATGGGATAAGTATAAAAACCACAGAATTGTTTCAAAATTTATTAAGGAGATATTAAGACCCCCAGAACTGTTCTATGACTCAGCCAGAAAACTGCTTTTCTCTCCTCCTCCCAGAAGAACATGGGAGGTTTACATTCTGGAGAGATTCATTAGGGTAGCTGTGGACTTGGGTATATCAGGCATAGAAAAAGTCCAGGGTGAGACATGACCCAAAAGAATTAGGTGAAATTTAGAACCCTGAATGTTGACCAGCCCAGGTTACACAGTGCTCTCAGCTGTGAGAACTCACAGGTATACTAGAGTCCCAGGTAGGGATGTATGTTTTGGTGATGCAGACTTATTAGACTATGAACCATGTCTGATCTAGAAAGCCCTGGGGTCTGCCACAGCCTGTTCTGGTTGCATGCCACCCAAACTAGTTTAAACAAGGTGATCCAAAAGTATTTTCAGGCTTGGCAAATCTGACCCAGAAGACTACAACAAGCCTAATCAGCAGCTTACACTTCTGCAATGGCCCTTATAATACCCAAACCCTGTGAGGGGGCAAAAAGAGACTTACAGTGTCATGGATACACCTCTGGGAAAACAACAGATCCACATTACAAGAGCATTGGTTTAATAAATTCTGACTTTCCTTTTCAATTGTTCTCATACCCATACAAGAGATCAGGAAAAAATTAGCTGGCTGTACCTACTAATTATCATGACTATAAAAGGTGAAGATACTGGCAAGAAATCACTGCCTTACAAGGGACTCTAGACTCCAGATATTAGATAGGAGGCTCCAGGGGAGTTTCTACCCCTACATTAAGGTTCTTATTGTCACCTAGTTTCTTGCAGGTATCACTTGAGAAGAAGGACACTGGATTGGAATTGAAAATTCTAGTTAGGTTGACATGCTTGTGTATTTCTCATGATTTCAAAAGCATTTGCCTCTTTTCTGACATCCACAATATATGGTATTATGGCATTGTATCACAAAAGACACTTGGTTTCATGGGAAGAGGGCAAGTAAATGAATTATACTTTCAAAAAACCTCATAAAATGCTTTTTATGTTATGTTATATATGCATTAAGATCTCAATGTATAAAATCTTATCACACACCATACACACACACTCACACACACAATACAGAAGGACAGTAAGGCAATAGAGAAGGTTAATAATGACACTACTGAACAGTGTAATTCAAGTGGTTTTTTTCAATTACACTTTTTTCTGTATATCCATGATTTAATAAAGATTCTCCTTTTCAAGAAGGAAAGTGATGGTAATTTTTTATAAACTGGAAAGTATGGAAAAATATACTTAAAATTTTAAAAGTCACCTTTACTTTACCTATGAGACGTGACAATTCTATTTTTTTCTTTTATTAGGAAAACATAGAAAAGGTTAAATTGGAAGACATAAATGGTGTATTCCCATCACCAACATATGTCAAAAGCTGAAGTATTGTTAAGATATTTGGTACAGTTCCTTCTCTTGTTTCTGGTGTGCACCTCTGAAAACTTGGATTTTAATTATCAAACAACATTTTAATCATGGTGGGCATTCAGTTTCATCTCATGGCTTAGGGAAGTCACCTTGATATTTCCCAAATAGTTAAAACAGTTGTTACAAAACTATTCATTTAAATGATGTCTATTCTTCTCGCTGATTGAAAGTGTCTTATTATCATTTCATGTTTGTGTGATTTTGCTACTGTTTCTTGTATCTTCTACTAACAGGACTTATGTCAATATGAATGCATATTTACCTATGGCAGTGTATATGTGGCAACCTAGTTTTTGCAGTTAGGTGCAAGGGCTAGATGATGTGATCCTGTTTTATCCAAGGTTCTGTTTGTGATTGGCCACACCCTGGGAACTCTTATCTCTTGACTTTGGCAAGCAATGTTCTGTCAAAAAGACTCATTATTATACTTTGTGCTTCCTCATATTCTTGACTTCATGGAACCCAAGTATAACATACAAGGTAAAAATTGGGCAACGAGTAAAGTACATGGAATTAAAGGAAAATAGTTTCTTAATCAGTGTCTTATGTTTCAGGAGCTCGAGGGAGAGAATATCCATGCAATTCATAGACCTCCAAGTATACAACTACAGGTTAAAAGAAGGGGATGGAGAAGCACAATGATTAAGCTGAGCTGTTTATAATTTAACTTAAGATATAATGTTTTAGGTTTTTAATTCATGGAAATTATTTTATTTTATATTGTGTGACCTGAGTTTTGTAGTTGTGTGCTTACATACAGTGGGTAAGAGAAAGACTTGAACAGGTTAGTACTCCATTTTCCCTTTAATTTATCTTATTGGAGAAAAATGGCATGTCACTGTTTAAATAGAAGATAAACCTTGGAATCTGGTGAAATATGTTCCAAAATTGTAGAAAGTCACTGCGTGGACAGAAAGGAATGGAACAGAGAGAAAGGACAGCTGGATAGGCCAAGATCAGCAGTGCCAGTGCAGTAATGGTCCAGGAGATACTTTAAGTGAGTCTGCTGAACCTGACAAGATTGAAGAGTAAACAAAGGAGGTCTCATGTATGCAACGCAATACAAATGAACAAATATATGTATATGTATATATATGTATATATATGCAAAATAGAAATAATAGGCAATTGATAAAGTAAATTCAGTAAGCATAAGGGAAATCTTAAATCTTCTCAATTACTTCAGACATTTAAATTTACTCAACAATAGAAAACAGACTTTTGGCTCTCACAATGATACACTGCCACATGGTAAGAACTAATAAATATTTGTTGATAAATGAAGAAGCAAATACAGGAAGGGCTGTCTACATACAGCAGTGGCATCTTAGATCATTTGAAGAACTATGGGTTGCCCCACTGAACACTAACAATGATTTATTTTATCATAACATTATTTAATTTGTTGGGACAGATCCCACAATTGTCACACACAAAAAAAGGTTTTCTATTTTAAATAAAGACAAATAGAGAAATTGACATTTCTACTTGTTTTTCAGAATAGGATCTGTGCCAGTGGAAATTGTATGAGGACTTTTCCTGTTAATTTGGGAAATTAATAGAAGTAGGATGAAGCTATTAAGTGCAACAGTTCCATTATTTAGGAGGTTTAGACTCTGTTGGTGCATCTACTAGCCAAACTGTGTTTTCTAAGGACAATTTCCAAAAAAAGTAGCCCACTCTCAAACAAGGCTGAGGGGTGAAAAAGGGGTCTCATAGCTCAAGAATCTGAAGGTGGAGGGAAATTGTGAATAGATGTTTCTACCTTATTTCGTTTTTTTCCTAATTTTTATTTTTATTTATTTTTCTTTTCTTTTATTATTTTAATTTATTTTTTAAGAGAGAGAAGGGGCAAGTGAGTAAGGGGAAGAGAGAGAGGGAGAGAAGGAGAGAGAGAATCTCAAGAAAGGCAGAGAGAGAGAGAGGGAGAGAGAAGTGGGGGTCACCAGAAGTGGGGCTCATGCTTACCAAAAGCAGGGCTCGAGCTCATGCTATTTGGGACTCAAACTCATGAACCATGAGATCATGACCTGAGCCAAAGTCAGATGCTTAACTGACTGACCCACCAAGGCACCACATTAAAAAAATTTTTTTCCTTTCTGTTTTTAAAATTTAAATCAAAGTTAGTTAACATATAGTGTAATAATTGTTTCAGGAGTAGAGTTTAGTGATTCATCACTTACATATAACACCCAGGGCTCATCCCAACAAGTGCCCTACTTAATGCCCATCACCCATTTAGCCCATTCCCCCAACCAACACCCCTCCAGCAACCCTCAGTTTGTTCTCTGTATTTAAGAGTCTCTTATGGTTTGCCTCCCTCTCTTTTTTATGTTATTTTTCCGTCCCTTCCATTATGTTCTTCTGTTTAGTTTCTTAAGTTCCACATATGAGTGAAACCATATGGTATTTATCTTTCTCTAACTGACTTCGCTTAGCATAATACATGCCAGTTCCATCCACATCGTTGCAATTGGCAAGATTTCATTCTTTTTGATCTTCAAGTAATATTCCAGTGTGTGTGTGTGTGTGTGTATGTGTGTGTGTGTATATATATATATATACTACATATATATATGTATATATGTATACACACATATGTATATGTGTGTGTGTGTATATATATATGTATATACACTACATCTTCTTTATCCCCTTGTCAGTCGAGGAACATTTGGGCTTCTTCCATAATTTGGCTATTGTTGATAGTGCTGCTATAAACATTGGGGGTTCATGTACCCCCTGGAATCAGTATTTTTATATACTTTGGATAAATACCTAGTAGTGCAATTTCTGGGTTATAGGGTAGCTCCATTTTTATTTTTTGCAGGGACCTCTATACTGTTTTCCAGAATGGTTGTACTAGTTTGCATTCCTACCAACAGTGCAAAAAGGTTCCCCTTTCTCTGCATTCTCACCAGCATCTGTTGTTTCCTGAGATGCTAATTTTAGCCATTCTGGCAGGTGTGAGGTGGTATCTCATTGTGATTTTGATTTGTATTTCTGTGATGATGAGTGATGTTTACCACCTTTTCATGTGTCTGTTAGCCATCTGGATGTCTTCTTTGGAAAAGTTTCTGCACAAGTCTTTTGCCCATTTGTTCACTGGATTGTTTTTTGAGTGTTGAGTTTGAGAAATTCTTTATAGATTTTGGATACTAACCCTTTATCTGATATGTCATTTGCAAATATCTTTCCCATCTTGTTGGTTGTCTTTTAGTTTTGTTGATTGTTTCCTTCACTGTGCAGAAGCATTTTATGTTGATGAGGTCCCCAATAGTTCATTTTTATTTTTGTTTCCCTTGCCTCTTGCCTCTTTGGCTGAGGTCAAAAAGGTTGTTGCCTGTTTTCTCCTCTAGGATTTTGATTGTTTCCTCTCTTACATTTAGGTTTCATCCATTTCGAGTTTATTTTTATATGGTGTAAGAAAACGATCCAGGTTCATCCTTCTGCATGTCGCTGTCCAGTATTCCCAACACCATTTGCTGAAGAGACTGTCTTTTTTCCTTTGGATATTTTTCCCTGATTTGCTGAAGATTAGTTAGCCATACATTTGTGGGTCCACTTCTGGGTTCTCTGTTCTGTTCCACTGATCTATGTGCCTGTTTTTGTGCCAGTATCATACTGTCTTGATGATTACAGCTTTGTAATACAGCTTGAAATCCAGAATTGTGATGCCTCCAGCTTTGGTTTTCTTTTTCAACATTCTTTTGGCTATTTGGGATCTTTGCTGGTTCCCATACAAATTTTAGAATAGTTTCTTATACCTCTGTGAAGAATGCTGCTGTTATTTTGATAGGGATTTCATTGTGCGTGTAGATTGCTTTGGGTAGTATTGACATTTTAACAACATTTGTTCTTCCAATCCATGAACATGGGATATTTTTCCATTTCTTTGTGTCTTCTTCAATTTCTTTCATAACTTTTCTATAGTTCTTAGGTTACAGATCTTTTATTTCTTTAGTTAGGTTTATTACTAGGTATTTTATGGTTTTTGGTGCAAAAACTGAAAATGGGATCAATTCCTTTATTTCTCTTTCTGCTGCTTCATTATTTGTGTATAGAATTGCAACCAATTTCTGTGCATTGATTTTATATCCTGTGACCTTGCCGAATTCGTGTCAGTTCTAGCAGTGTTTTGGTGGATTCTTTCGGATTTTCCACATAGAATATCATGTCTGAGAAGAGTGAAAGTTTGAGTTCTTCCTTGCCTATATGGATGAATTTTACTTCTTTTTGTTGTCTGATTGCTGAGGTTAGGACTTCCAGCACTATGTTGAACAAAGTGGTGAGAGTGGAAGTCCCTGTTGTGTTCCTGACCTAGGGGGAAAACTCTCAGATTTTCCCCACTGAGGATGATAGCTATGGGTCTTTTGCATATGGCCTTTATGATCTTGAGGAATGTTACTTATATCCCTATTTCCTTGAATGTTTTTATCAAAAAAGGATGCTGTATTTTGTCAAATGCTTTTTCTGCATCTATTGAGAGGATCATGTAGTTCTTATCCTTTCTTTTATTCAACGTTTATTTATTTTTGGGACAGAGAGAGACAGAGCATGAACGGGGGAGGGGCAGAGAGAGAGGGAGACACAGAATCAGAAACAGGCTCCAGGCTCTGAGCCATCAGCCCAGAGCCCGACGCAGGGCTCGAACTCACGGATGGCGAGATCGTGACCTGGCTGAAGTCGGACGCTTAACCGACTGCGCCACCCAGGCGCCCCTATCCTTTCTTTTATTAATGTGATGTATCTATTGTATTTCATGACACAGACCTCAATACTGGACCTGGCTTTGTATACACACTGTGACATCACCTAAAGAAGGACACTGGGTGTCTTTCCCAGGTCTGAGTGAAGAGAGAAATGACAGGGTTGATAGGGATTATTATAGTGAGGATATTTCCTACCTTTCAACAGGCTGTCAGGGATTCAGATGAGGAACCTGCGTCATTTGTTGTGTTGATATTATGCAGAACCAATCTGAAGACATTGGCTTGCCAAGCCAACCTGATTATCTCCGTGAGTTGGGAAGACACCATTTAGAATAATTCTGGATTGTTTCACATGATGCTTTGGGTGACAGCAATGTTCCAACTTCTCTCTTGATATCTCCCTTCTAAACTGTCTCTCCTTTCTAAAAAAACAGGAAGATCCTTACGTTTTCTAACTTCAAGGTTCTCCCAGGACCAGCTTTCCTTCATAAGGAAGGACATAATATACCCAGAAATTCCATTATTTGAGACTGTGCATGCTGCAAACACAGACCTATGGGTGGATTTAAATATACCTCTACTGCCACATTCCCTTCATTTTTACTGTTACTCTCTTGGTTGTTTTATAATGAATGCTGGTATGCTTGCTTAGTTTTCTTTCATCATATTTGTAGCATTTATTTATTTATTTATTTATTTTCAACGTTTATTTATTTTTTGGGACAGAGAGAGACAGAGCATGAACGGGGGAGGGGCAGAGAGAGAGGGAGACACAGAATCGGAAACAGGCTCCAGGCTCTGAGCCATCCGCCCAGAGCCCGACGCGGGGCTCGAACTCACGGACCGCGAGATCGTGACCTGGCTGAAGTTGGACGCTTAACCGACTGCGCCACCCAGGCGCCCCTGTAGCATCTATTTAAAACAGGCAGCACCCTCAGGTGGGATGGGGTTGTCAGGATTGATAGGAGTGAGGAATTCACCATAGGGAGCTACCACTTTATTTAGCCCTATGAGGCTATACCTCCACCATCTAGGGCAGTACTACCTGTTCCTGAGTCATTCATGGATTAGAACTGTGACCAGTGGGAAGTGGAAGCTTGATGGGCATTGAGAAGGGTACTTACTGGGATGATCACTGGGTGATGTATGTAAGTGATGAATCATGGGAATCTACTCCCAAAACCAGGAGCACACTGTAACTGTATACACTGTATGTTAGCTAACTTGACAATAAATTATATTTAGAAAAAAAAAAGAACTGTGACCAATGGACAGTATTTTGTTTTTTCCCCACACAGATGTCAGTTCTCATCTTGAGTGGGACTATTCCACGTCCATGTAGGAGTTAAGAAGAAATAATATCTACTTCTCAATCTTCAGCTTTCTTTATATGCCAACATCTGACATATAAGGGAAATGAGCAATTACTCAAGAGGAGCATTAGGAGAGAAGTTGTTTCAGGATTCTAGAGAAAGGCCATAAGCTTTATTATTGTAATAAACTCATGACAGTCACCACTCCACTGTCACACAGAACCCCACCAAGAACACATCATCCTCAACATCAAGCTTGTTCTTTTTCATATTACAATTTTTTTTTCCTCAGCTACCTCTGAAAAGTAACAGAACATAACATTTTCAAGGAAAGAGGAAAGGTTTTGAAACATAACTGACCTTAACCTCTACATACCTGGATGAGACTTCCCAAGAATTTGTTTAAGAATTTTCAAAATCTTCCAAGGTGAACATCACCACTTTTAAAAACTATTTTATCAAAGCTTATTTCTCTCAACTCCACAAGATAAACAAATCAAAAACACATGTCACAATTAGCCATTTATATATGTATAAATCTCTAAGTGAGTAGTTGTTCACAATTTAGATAATACAAAACAAATCCTTTGAAAAGTCTGATGAAGAGCATAAACACTCTCTGCTAAACAATTATTAGGCATCCTACAATATTTTTCACAGAATTTCATTGGTGAATTCAATCAATATGTAGAAAAATTAATACCAAAGATACCCAAACTTTATAAGAAAATAGACCAAAAAACACACCGTAATTCATTTTATGAGGCTAGCATTGCTCTGATAATAAAATTAACAAAGACATTAAGAGAAAACCACATAACAATATCACTCATTAGCACAAATGAAAAAAAATCTTTAACTAAATATTGTCAAATTGAATCTGACTTTATATAAAAAAGGATAATACATCATAAGCAATTGAAGTGTAACCCAGAATGTGATTGGCTTAACTTTTGAATATTAATCAAAATAAAAAACTTCAGCACTGTAAAGGACTCTGTGATGAGATGAAAAGAAAACTACGAGCTGGAAGGAAAGATTTGCAAAGAACTTACCTGACAAGGGACTAGTATCTAGTATATATGTATATTTTTAAAGCCTCAGAATTAACAGTAAAAAAAAAAAACTCCAATTAGAAAATGGGCAAAATACATGAACATTTTACTGTAAAGGATATGTGGATGGCAACTGAATATATGACAAGATATTCAACTTCATTAAACATTAGGGAAATGCAGATTAAAATGACAAGATATTCAACCTCATTAAACATTAGGGAAATGCAGATTAAAATGGCACATGTCTTTGTGAATACCTAAAATGAAAAATAACAACAACAACAAATGCTAACAGGGAAGTATAGAAGCTGAGTAAGTCATACATTGCCAGTGGAAATGCAAAATGGCACAGAAATTCTCAAAAACCATTGGTAGTTTGTTAAAAAAAACAAACAAACTGAACATGCAGCTATTGCATTAACCAGCAGATTCACTTCTGGGTATTTATCCCAGATAAATTGAAATTAATGTTTACACAAAAATCTGAACATGGTTATCTATAGTAACTTCATTTGTAATACCCCCAAATTGGGTATAACCAAGATGTCCTACAATAGGTAAATACCACAGTAAATAGGAGTCTGGTCCAAGGTGGTAGGAGGACCCTGAACTCACCTACCTCCTCCACATACACACCAAATATACACCTATTTATAGAAAAATTCTTCCAGAAAAATAACCGAGGCCTTACAAAACAGCTTCTGCACCACAAAAAATAGACCACATAGAGAATGGCAAGAGAGACATGGTAAAGAAGGGAACCCTCCACCCCTGATGCAAATTTCAGTGGGGAGGGATAGTACTGAGAGAATATGAGTAGATTTGTCTGCCCTGGGGCACAGAAAAAAAGCTGTGGTTTTGCAAAACAACTAGTATGTAAAATATGAAGCCTTAGAACACCAAATGGCAGGGAGGCTTCTAGAACTATCTTTAGGATAGAAGGGCTAACCAGTGATACAGTATATATTTGCCCTCCACTGCAGGATTCTAGGTACCATACCAGCCTGCCACCTCAGTAAGCCCTGGGCCCCTAGCTCACACCAGCCCAAGCCATCCCATCAAGGTGGCTTCAGAGTGGCTCATACTGGGACATCCTTGGCCAGTGGTCACTACAGCTTCAGCCATCTTGCCAAGGTGACAAAGCATTGTGCTTGTGACAGACACAAAGCATTCCAGAACACTCCAGACCCATACTACTTTGGCTCAAGACAGTTTACTAAGGCCACTGTGACTCAGAACACTCTGGGACATCCTGACTCATGTCTGCTTTGGCCCCAGCCAGCAGGGTGTCCCCTGCATGGAGCACCCTGGGAAACATTGACCCATGCTGGCCTTGGATCCAGTCACCCCAGCAGGGCACCCCCAGCACTGAAGACCCCTGTACACCCCAGCTTGCACCCGCTTCAGCTTCAGCTGTCCTGCCAGAGTGCCCTTTGTGCCAGAAGCCTTAAGACACCTAAATTGCACACATTTAATCTTTAGCTGTCCTCCCAGGGCACCGTTTTCACAGAAAGCTCTGGAATCACTTCAGCCTATACTCACTTCAGCTATAGCTGTCCTTCCAAAGAACCTTCTGCAAAACACCCAACTTGCACCCATTTCAACTTCAGCTGTCCTTCCAGGGCACCCTCCTTATAGAGAGCCCCAGGACTCCCCCAGCCCATGCCCACTTCATCTCTGGCCATTCCACTAGGGCAGCCCCTGCAGAATGCCCTAGGACCTCCAGTTCACATCCAACACAGCTTTAGCCAGCCAGCCAAGTTACCAGCCACACAGAGTCTACATAGGGCATGACCATACACAAGATCATTCCTTCAAATATAGGAGAAGTAGCTGTCCCATTTAACTTATAGAAACAAACACAGAAAGTCAAGTAAAATGGAGAGACAGGGGAATATGCTCCAAACACAAACACAAGACAAAACCTCAGAAAAAGAATTAAATGAAGCAGTTGAAAGTAATGATCATAAAGATGCTCACTGCACTGGAAAGAAGAGTAAGACTCAGTGAGAACTTCAACAAAAAGATAAAAAATATAAAAAAGAATCAGAGTTGAAGAATACAATAACTGAATGAAAAATACACTACAAGGAATCAACTATATTAGTAGATACAGAAGAACAGGTCAGTGATCTGGAAGACAGGGTAATAAAAACACACAATTTGAACAGCAATAAGAAAAAAGGAATTTTATTTATTTTTAAAAATTTTTTATTTATGTACTCATTTAGGTAATCTCTATAGCCAACATGGGACTCAAACTCATGCCCCAAGATCAAGAGATGCATGCTCTTCTGACTGAGCCAACCAGGCACTCCAAGAAAAAAAAAGAATTTTTAAAAAGGAGGATAGGTTAATAAATATTTTGGGCAGGGGCACCTGGGTGACTCAGTTGGTTAAGAGTCTGACTCTTGATTTCAGCTCAGGTAACGATCTCACAGCTTTGGAGTTTGAGCCCTATGTCAGGTTCTGTGCTGAAAGTGCAGAGCCCTCTTGAGATTCTCCCTCTCTGCCCTTTCCCTGCTTGCATTTTCTCTGTCTTTCTCAAAAATAATTAATTAAAAACTTTAAAATAAAAAAAAGAAATCTTTTGGACAACATCAAGCAAACACACATTTACATGTTAGGGACCCCAGAAAAAAAAAGAGACAAGGAGGGGCAGAAAACATACCTGGAGAAATAATAGCTGAAAACCTCCCTAATCTCAGGAAAAAAACAGACATCCAGTTTTAAGAGGAACAGAGACTTCCAAACAAGATGAACTCAAAGAGTTCCACAATACAGCACATAATAATCAAAGGTTAAAGATAGAGAAATATTTTTTAAAAAATTATGTTTATTTATTTTTGAGGGGGGGGAAGAGCAGAGTGAGAGGGAGACAGAATCTGAAGCAGGCTCCAGGCTCTGAGCTGTAAGCACAGAGTCCAACATGGAACTCAAAACCAAAAGGGGGAGATCATGACCTGAACCTAAGTCAGATGCCTAACCAACTGAGCCACCCAGGCACCCCAAGAGAGAGTTTTTAAAACAGCAAGAGAGATGGGAAAAGTTACATGCAAGGAAAACTGAATAAGCCTATCAGCTAATTTCTTGGCAGAAAATTTTCAGACCAGAAGCGAATGGCATAACATATTTAGAGCTTATAGGAAAAAAAAAAATAATACAACCAACAATACGATACCTGACAAGGTTGTCATTTCAGAATTAAAAAAAAAGATATAAAGAGTTTCCTGGAAAAAAACAAAATTAAAGGAATTCATTGCCACTAAACCTGCCTTACAAGAAATGTTAAAAAGACTTCTTTAAGTGGAAAAGAAAATTCCCTAATAAGAAAATTATGAATAAAAAGATGTAAAATATGACAACACATACATAAAACATGGAATGGAGTAAAAACAGTTTAAAAATGTGTTTGAATGTAAGTGACCATCATCTTAATATAGACAGCTATATACTTAGGGTGCTATATATGAACCTCATGGTAACCAGAAACCAAAAACCTATAACAGATACAAAAAAAATAAAGAGAAAGGAAGTCAAATATAATATCAAAGATGGTGATAAATCACAAGATAGCAAGAAAAATAGAAAGGAACAGAGAAGAACTACAAAAAAAAAAACCTCAGAAAGCAATTTACAAAATGGCAATTAGTACATACTTATCAATAATTACTTTAAATGTAAATGGTCTAAAAACTCTAATCAAAATACATAGAGTGGTAGAATGGATAAAAAAACCAAGACCCATCTATATGTTGCATACAAGAGACTCACATCAGAATTACAGACACATGCAGACTGAAAGTGAAGGGATAGAAAAAGATATTCCATGAAAATGAAGTGGGGAAAATAAAGCCAGGATAGCAATATTATATTAGAAAAAATATGCTTTATTTTTTTTTTAGTTTCAAGTTTTATTTAAATTCCAGTTAGTTAACATACAGTGTAATATTAATTTCAAGTGTACAATTTAGTTATTTCAGGTGTAGAATTTAGTGATTTATCACTTACATACAACACTCAGTGCTCATCACAACCAGTGCACTCCTTAATACTCATCACCCATTTAACCCATTCCCCCTGCCCACCTCCCTTCCAGCAACCCTCAGTTTGTTCTCTATAGTTAAGAGTCTATTTTATGGTTTACCTCTCCCTTTATTTTCTCCCTATGTTCATCTGTTTTGTTTCTTAAATTCCACATATGAGTGAAATCACATAGACTTTAAAACAAAGACTATAATGGGGAGCCTGGGTGGCTCAGTCGGTTAAGTGTCTGACTCTTGATTTCAGCTCAGGTCATGATCTCACAGTTCATGGGTTCAAGCCCCACATCACACTCTGTGTTGATGGTGCAGAGCCTGCTTTGGATTTTGTCTCCCTCTCTCTCTGCCTCTCCCCCACTCGCTTTCTATCTCTCTCTCTCTCAAAATAAATGTTTTTTTTTAATTTAATGTTTACTTATTTTTGAGAGAGAGAAAGAGAGAGAGAGAGAGAGAGAGCACACAAGCAGAAGAGGGGCAGAGAGAGAGGGAGACATAGAATTCAAAGCAGGCTCCAGACTCTGAGCTGTCAACACAGAGCCAGATGTGGGGCTCGAACCCATGAACTGTGAGATTATGACCTGAGCCGAAGTCGGACACTTAACCGACTGAGCCACCCAGGCGCCCCTCAAAATAAATAAGTTAATTAAAAAACATTAAAAAAAACAAAGACTGTAACAGAGACAAAAATGGCATTACATTATGATAAAGAGGTCCACCTAACAAAAGGATATAATGATTGTAAATATCTATGCACCCAATTTTGTACCCCTAATTATATAAAGAAATATTAACAGACATAAAGGGAGAAATTTATGGTAATACAATAACAGTGGGGGGCTTTACTGTCCACTTACATCAATGGATGAATAATACAGGTAGAATATCAATAAGGGAACAATGTATTTGGATAACATATTAGACCTGATGGATGGGCTTAACGGAAACATACAAAGCATTTCATTCAAAAAGAATGAACATTCTACAGGATAGATCGCATGTTAGGCAACAAAACAGGTATCAACAAACTTAAAAATCACCGAAATAATATCATGCATTTTTTCCAACCATGTTCCAATGCATGAAACTAGAACTCAGTCACACAAACTGACACAAAACTGGAGAAATCACAAACGTATAGAGGATAAATAGCATGCTAATAAACAATGAGAGGCTCAACAAAGAAATTAAAGAGGAAATAAGATTAACTGACCATATAACTGTGGGTTAATTTCTAGGTTTTCTATTCTGCTCCATTCATCTGTGTATTCATTTTTGTGCCAGTACCATATTGCTTTTATAAGTACAGCTTTGTAATATAACTTGATGCCTGGAATTGTGATGTATCTAGCTTTGCTTTGTTTTTTTCAGGGCTGCTTTCATTATTTGAGGTCTTTTGTGGTTCCATACAAATTTTAGGATTATTTTTTCTAGTCTGTGAAAAATGTTATTGGTATTTTGTTATGGATTGCATTAAATGTGTAGATTTCTGTGGGTAGTATAGACATTTTAACAATATTTGTTCCTCCAATTCATGAGCATAGAAGGACATGGATGGAGCTAGAGAGTATCATGCTATGCAAGATAAGTCAGTCAGGGAAAGACAAATACCATATGATCTCACTCGTATGTGGAATTTGAGGAACAACACAAACAACCAAATGGGAAAAGAGAGACAGAGAGGCAAAGCAAGAAACAAATTCTTTTTTTTATTTATTTATTTATTTTTTCTGAAATTTATTGACAAATTGGTTTCCATACAACACCCAGTGCTCATCCCAAAAGGTGCCCTCCTCAATACCCATCACCCACCCTCTCCTCCCTCCCACCCCCCATCAACCCTCAGTTTGTTCTCAGTTTTTAACAGTCTCTTATGCTTTGGCTCTCTCCCATTCTAACCTCTTTTTTTTTTTTCCTTCCCCTCCCCCATGGGTTTCTGTTAAGTTTCTCAGGATCCACATAAGAGTGAAACCATATGGTATCTGTCTTTCTCTGTATGGCTTATTTCACTTAGCATCACACTCTCCAGTTCCATCCACGTTGCTACAAAAGGCCATATTTCATTTTTTCTCATTGCCACGTAATATTCCATTGTGTATATAAACCACAATTTCTTTATCCATTCATCAGTTGATGGACATTTAGGCTCTTTCCATAATTTGGCTATTGTTGAGAGTGCTGCTATGAACATTGGGGTACAAGTGGCCCTATGCATCAGTACTCCTGTATCCCTTGGATAAATTCCTAGCAGTGCTATTGCTGGGTCATAGGGTAGGTCTATTTTTAATTTTCTGAGGAACCTCCACACTGCTTTCCAGAGTGGCTGCACCAATTTGCATTCCCACCAACAGTGCAAGAGGGTTCCCGTTTCTCCACATCCTCTCCAGCATCTATAGTCTCCTGATTTGTTCATTTTGGCCACTCTGACTGGCGTGAGGTGATACCTGAGTGTGGTTTTGATTTGTATTTCCCTGATAAGGAGCGACGCTGAACATCTTTTCATGTGCCTGTTGGCCATCCGGATGTCTTCTTTAGAGAAGTGTCTATTCATGTTTTCTGCCCATTTCTTCACTGGGTTATTTGTTTTTCGGGTGTGGAGTTTGGTGAGCTCTTTATAGATTTTGGATACTAGCCCTTTGTCCGATATGTCATTTGCGAATATCTTTTCCCATTCCGTTGGTTGCCTTTTAGTTTTGTTGGTTGTTTCCTTTGCTGTGCAGAAGCTTTTTATCTTCATAAGGTCCCAGGAATTCACTTTTGCTTTTAATTCCCTTGCCTTTGGGGATGTGTCGAGTAAGAGATTGCTACGGCTGAGGTCAGAGAGGTCTTTTCCTGCTTTCTCCTCTAAGGTTTTGATGGTTTCCTGTCTCACATTTAGGTCCTTTATCCATTTTGAGTTTATTTTTGTGAATGGTGTGAGAAAGTGGTCTAGTTTCAACCTTCTGCATGTTGCTGTCCAGTTCTCCCAGCACCATTTGTTAAAGAGGCTGTCTTTTTTCCATTGGATGTTCTTTCCTGCTTTGTCAAAGATGAGTTGGCCATACGTTTGTGGGTCTAGTTCTGGGGTTTCTATTCTATTCCATTGGTCTATGTGTCTGTTTTGGTGCCAATACCATGCTGTCTTGATGATGACAGCTTTGTAGTAGAGGCTAAAGTCTGGGATTGTGATGCCTCCTGCTTTGGTCTTCTTCTTCAAAATTCCTTTGGCTATTCGGGGCCTTTTGTGGTTCCATATGAATTTTAGGATTGCTTGTTCTAGTTTCGAGAAGAATGCTGGTGCAATTTTGATTGGGATTGCATTGAATGTGTAGATAGCTTTGGGTAGTATTGACATTTTGACAATATTTATTTTTCCAATCCATGAGCAGGGAATGTCTTTCCATTTCTTTAAATCTTCTTCAATTTCCTTCAGAAGCTTTCTATAGTTTTCAGCATACAGATCCTTTACATCTTTGGTTAGATTTATTCCTAGGTATTTTATGCTTCTTGGTGCAATTGTGAATGGGATCAGTTTCTTTATTTGTCTTTCTGTTGCTTCATTGTTAGTGTATAAGAATGCAACTGATTTCTGTACATTGATTTTGTATCCTGCAACTTTGCTGAATTCCTGTATCAGTTCTAGCAGACTTTTGGTGGAGTCTATCGGATTTTCCATGTATAATATCATGTCATCTGCAAAAAGCGAAAGCTTGACTTCATCTTTGCCAATTTGATGCCTTTGATTTCCTTTTGTTGTCTGATTGCTGATGCTAGAACTTCCAGCACTATGTTAAACAGCAGCGGTGAGAGTGGGCATCCTTGTCGTGTTCCTGATCTCAGGGAAAAAGCTCTCAGTTTTTCCCCGTTGAGGATGATGTTAGCTGTGGGCTTTTCATAAATGGCTTTTATGATCTTTAAGTATGTTCCTTCTATCCCGACTTTCTCAAGGGTTTTTATTAAGAAAGGGTGCTGGATTTTGTCGAAGGCCTTTTCTGCATCGATTGACAGGATCATATGGTTCTTCTCTCTTTTTTTGTTAATGTGATGTATCACGTTGATTGATTTGCGAATGTTGAACCAGCCCTGCATCCCAGGAATGAATCCCACTTGATCATGGTGAATAATTCTTTTTATATGCCGTTGAATTCGATTTGCTAGTATCTTATTGAGAATTTTTGCATCCATATTCATCAGGGATATTGGCCTGTAGTTCTCTTTTTTTACTGGGTCTCTGTCTGGTTTAGGAATCAAAGTAATACTGGCTTCATAGAATGAGTCTGGAAGTTTTCCTTCCCTTTCTATTTCTTGGAATAGCTTGAGAAGGATAGGTATTATCTCTGCTTTAAACGTCTGGTAGAACTCCCCTGGGAAGCCATCTGGTCCTGGACTCTTATTTGTTGGGAGATTTTTGATAACCGATTCAATTTCTTCGCTGGTTATGGGTCTGTTCAAGCTTTCTATTTCCTCCTGATTGAGTTTTGGAAGAGTGTGGGTGTTCAGGAATTTGTCCATTTCTTCCAGGTTGTCCAATTTGTTGGCATATAATTTTTCATAGTATTCCCTGATAATTGTTTGTATCTCTGAGGGATTGGTTGTAATAATTCCATTTTCATTCATGATTTTATCTATTTGGGTCATCTCCCTTTTCTTTTTGAGAAGCCTGGCTAGAGGTTTGTCAATTTTGTTTATTTTTTCAAAAAACCAACTCTTGGTTTCGTTGATCTGCTCTACAGTTTTTTTAGTTTCTATATTGTTTATTTCTGCTCTGATCTTTATTATTTCTCTTCTTCTGCTGGGCTTAGGCTGCCTTTGCTGTTCTGCTTCTAGTTCCTTTAGGTGTGCTGTTAGATTTTGTATTTGGGATTTTTTTTGTTTCTTGAGATAGGCCTGGATTGCAATGTATTTTCCTCTCAGGACTGCCTTTGCTGCGTCCCAAAGCGTTTGGATTGTTGTATTTTCATTTTCGTTTGTTTCCATATATTTTTTAATTTCTTCTCTAATTGCCTGGTTGACCCACTCATTCGTTAGTAGGGTGTTCTTTAACCTCCATGCTTTTGGAGGTTTTCCAGACTTTTTTCTGTGGTTGATTTCAAGCTTCATAGCATTGTGGTCTGAAAGTAAGCATGGTATAATTTCAATTCTTGTAAACTTATGAAGGGCTGTTTTGTGACCCAGTATATGATCTATCTTGGAGAATGTTCCATGTGCACTCGAGAAGAAAGTATATTCTGTTGCTTTGGGATGCAGAGTTCTAAATATATCTGTCAAGTCCATCTGATCCAATGTCTCATTCAGGGCCCTTGTTTCTTTATTGACCGTGTGTCTAGATGATCTATCCATTTCTGTAAGTGGTGTATTAAAGTCCCCTGCAATTACCACATTCTTATCAATAAGGTTGCTTATGTTTATGAGTAATTGTTTTATATATTTGGGGGCTCCGGTATTCGGTGCATAGACATTTATAATTGTTAGCTCTTCCTGATGGATAGACCCTGTAACTATTATATAATGTCCTTCTTCATCTCTTGTTACAGCCTTTAATTTAAAGTCTAGTTTGTCTGATATAAGTATGGCTACTCCAGCTTTCTTTTGGCTTCCAGTCGCATGATAAATAGTTCTCCATCCCCTCACTCTCAATCTAA